>NC_036249.1:27040003-27162916 GCF_002742605.1 Olea europaea var. sylvestris | reverse complement strand
TGCACCATCCACCATGTCTGGGATGCGTCGTAACCTCGGAGGAGAGGCTCGGGACCCACCACTGGGCCACCTCGCTTGGACTCCGAGGCTCTAGCACATGCCTCCCTTTTGGCCCTGCTGAACGCCAGGGGGAGAAGCCACAACCTTAAGTCCGAGGCTCCAACAAGTTTCCTTAAGTTATGTTCATTTTCTTAAATCCGAGGCTCCAACAGATTTCCTTAAGTTATGTTCATTTTCTTAAGTCCGAGGCTCCAACAAGTTTCCTTAAGTTATGTTCATTTTCTTAAGTCCGAGGCTCCAACAAGTTTCCTTAAGTTATGTTCATTTTCTTAAGTCCGAGGCTCCAACAAGTTTCCTTAAGTTATGTTCATTTTCTTAAGTCCGAGGCTCCAACAAGTTTCCTTAAGTTATGTTCATTTTCTTAAGTCCGAGGCTCCAACAAGTTTCCTTAAGTTATGTTCATTTTCTTAAGTCCGAGGCTCCAACAAGTTTCCTTAAGTTATGTTCATTTTCTTAAGTCCGAGGCTCCAACAAGTTTCCTTAAGTTATGTTCATTTTCTTAAGTCCGAGGCTCCAACAAGTTTCCTTAAGTTATGTTCATTTTCTTAAGTCCGAGGCTCCAACAAGTTTCCTTAAGTTATGTTCATTTTCTTAAGTCCGAGGCTCCAACAAGTTTCCTTAAGTTATGTTCATTTTCTTAAGTAAACATTATATTAATATTCAAAAGGGATTACAACGGAGGGCCTCTGGCCATTACACAAAGTACTGAAAAGGAAAACCTAATCTAAACCTGGCTGGATGAAGGCGGCGCCTCAGCACATGGGGGTTCGGCAACCTGGGCATCAGTGGTTGCATCCCCTGCCTCAGCATCTGGGGCTTCGGCATCAGCTGCCTCTTCCCCCTGCACCTCCTCAGCTGGGGTCTGAGGAACCTCATCCACAAATTCAGACCTAAGTTGTGCCAGGTCCAAGTTTGGATAAAGCTCCTCCGCCCTCTCCAGCACTTCGGCATAGGTGAAGTTCCTCCAGTACGCGCTAAAGCTTTTATACTCCTCTGTAGTGTGGAAATTGGCGATGTATGCCCTCACCGCCTCTTCCGCTGCATTCCGGGCCTCTTCTCTGGCAACCGAGGCGTCGTTCATATACCACTTCGCCTGGCCTTCGAGAAACTGATTGGCATCACGAGCGCCGGCCAAGGCGAGATTCGCCTGCTCCAGAGCCTCGGCAGTCACCCTTTGGTGCTCATTGGAGACCTCCACCTTCTTCGTCAGAGAGGCCACCTCGCACTGAAACTCATATACTTCCCTCTTTAGGGCCAAAAATAATAATAATAAAAATAGGGCAGACTCGAGCTTCGCCGCTTCTTCGACCCTCTGCGCTTTGGCTTCTTCAGCCTCGGCCTTCGCAGCTTTGACCTCCTCAGCAAGGGAAGCAGCCTTTCCCTCCGAGGCGTGAGTCCTTGTTTGGAATTCACTTAATGCCTCCCTGCATTCTAGCGCGAGGCCAAAGGTCCGGGCGCTTTGGCTCACCAGTGCCCTCGTAAGGTCGGTGGCATCACAAGACGAGGCATGAAGTTGCCACCTCTCCGTCCAGAACTTGTAAAAGCTCTCGGTGGCACCTCGAATTTCCTCAGGGAGAGCCTCCACCAGAGCTGGGGCCAGCTCATCCTCCCTCCCAGCTAGGAAGTTTGGAGACTTCCCTCAATTTTTTTGTTGGTTTTTTTGGTTTTTTTTTTCTTTTTGTATTTAAAAAAGTTCAATGACCTTTTTGGACCTTTGGCAAAGTTTAGTAACCATTTGGGCTATTAACTCCTATATTTATTACTAATTTGTAATTTTTTGAAATTTTGGGGTATTAGTTGCAATTAATTCTTTTGTTTTCTATTCTATTCTTTTTCTTTTATTTGAATAGAGGGCAAAATCGTCAAAAAACAGTGCAAAGGACCTTCGGCACAAGAAAGGTGGTAAATAAGGGCAAAAATGCCAAAAAATGAAAGGTAGGGACGTTTTTCACAATAACTTCGAAAGGTAAGGATGTTTTGCGCCAATTATCCTTTAGCATAAAATGTCTATACCTTTCATTTTTTTGACACTTTCACCTTACATTATAAAAATCATCATTTTCATCCATTTTTACACAATTTATCAATAAAAAGATAAAAAATGACAAATGTACCTCCTATCTAAATAAACGACAAATAAAGGAAAATAAAGAATAAATTACATTCATATTCTCAAACTTTTAAAGGTGTAAATGAGTCCAAATAAATTATTAAAATGGTAATTAGCACAAAACATCCATAGCTTTCAATATTATTGTGCAAAACATCCGTACATTTCATTTTTAACATTTTCACCCTTATTTTAACATTTCACTACAGAAAATCATTATTTTTATCTATTTTGTCAATTAAAAGCTGTGAATGACGAATATACCTTCATATTTAAATAAAAAAAAAGAAAGAAAGAAAAAAAAATAAAGAATAAATGCAACTATACTTCCAAACTTTTCAAAAAAGTAGAAAATAAATATCAAAAAAAAAAAAAAAACACACACACAAACACAAAAGTCACTTTTTTTCCCTCCTTTCTCGTCCACACCATCACCACTACCTTTTGCTATCTCGGTCTTCCATCAAATTAGATAATGATCCAAATTTAGTGATATGTTTTGGAATCCTAACCGAGCCTTCCACTTTCTATCTAGAAAGGGACGATTTTTGCCCCTCCATGGAGTGACTTCCAATCCCTCCTAAATTCATTTTGTTGTCAACGTCAAAACCACTTCCTCCACTGACACCACTACTCAATCCATCGCAACCAAAAAATTACAAAAATCGCCACAAATCCGACTCAAAATTAGCCCTAAATGCACTAAGAACCGCACGTCTTTTTCACCAACTCCGACCATTCCATCAATACTCATGGTCATCTACTATTGTCAGTCAATCCACCTTATCATCCATACTCATGGAGAAACATCACAAAAAAAAAAAAAAAAACAATATGATGCTAAATATGCCTTGGATTTCAATGCTTTTGTGCACAGAAAACATAGCTCGTGTGCCTCTTTCAATTCATGGGCTTGAGGGTATTGGTTCACATAATTTACCACATGTTAATCTTCATCAACATCACATGACAGTGGGTGTGAATTTAATTGCCCCATTTATAGCCAAATTGATCCAATTTCGATTCAAATTGCCCACCCCATGCAGTCTTGGTGTATTGGGATTGATTTTAAGTCAAATTTGTGGTTGTTTGTATAATTGGTTGGTTGTGATGGATTGAATGAGTATTGGCACTGGTGGAGGGATGAAAATCCAGTGATTTTTGCGATACCAACATGTTGGATTTAGGAGGAATTGGTGGCAGCTCCTTGGAGGAGCAAAAATCACGCTTTTTTAAAAAGAAAAAGGGAAATGTTAGGTCATGGATTCCAGGACATATCACTAAACTTTGATCATTCACTAATTTGATAGAAGACCGAGGCAGCAAAAGGTGGTGGTGTTATTCGAAAAGAAAGAAGGAAAGAAAATGATTTTTTTAATTATTTATTTAGAATTTATTTGTACTTTTTTGAAAATTTTGAGAGTATAGTTGCAATTTATTCTTTATTTGTTTTTTTTTTCTTTCTTTTCATTTTATTTAAATGGGAGGGTATATACGTCATTTTATAGCTTTTAATTGAGAAAATGAATTAAATAATGGTTTTCTTAATGAAAGGTGAAAATAAGGATGAAAATGTCAAAACTGAAAGGTATGGATATTTTGTACAATAATATTGAGAGGTAAGGAAGTTTTATATTAATAATATATTTAGACTCATTTACACTTTTTAAAAAGTTTGAGAGTATAATTGAATTTTGTTCTTTATATTTCTTTTCATTTTTTTGTTTTATTTAAATAAGATGATATATTTGTTATTTTATACTTTTTATTGAGAAATTGGATAAAAATAGATGAAAATGATGATTTCCTTAATGAAAGGTGAAAATGCCAAAAAAATGAAACTTAGGAACGTTTTGTACAATAATATTGAAAGTTATAGACATTTTGTGCTAATTATCCTTATGAGTATACCAAGTATATCAGCAATGATATTAAAATTAGAGGTTAATCAATTATAGAAGTAAATATCGGGGGTGGACTGAATATAAGACATGGGCCATAAGAGTATGTATTGGCAGTGAATTGTAGAGAGAAAACAATGAGCAAGATTGATATGTAGAAATTATAAAATTGTACATGTAAACAATAAGTGTGAGCTTTTATAGTGGAAGATTGAAGTAATTATTTTATAGTGGAAGATGTGAAGTAATTATTTTATAGTGGAAGATGTGAAGTAATTACCATTGGATGAAGTACATGTGGCCACATCTTAAGTTACGTTATCTTCATAGGTGTCACTTCTGCAGTTCTAGGTTCAGTTGGCATTTTAATGATTTCGAAAAGTGGTCACCTATAACCTAGGCCTGACACCTGAAAATATATACTAACAAGTTGACTGAGAGGCGTCTACTGCAAAGAGGTAATATCAATCAATTGTACGAAAGATCTCTTGAAAGAGGCGATGCTAAGAAGATGCATTTGTGGAATCGCTTCAAAAATAAGTTTCAGCAGATTGTGGCTCCTTAATTTGTCCATAGAGGTTGGCCTCAACATGTTGCCTTAGCTGAGGTATAGACACAAATTCGACTTCTGTTTGATTACCTTAGGCTAGGTAAGCTAGTAATGTGGAGTCCAAACCTGAGGTGACTTGTTAGCTGGCTTGCCACATAATAAGTGATTGAAGCCTCGTAGGATGAGGCATATATAAGAAACATGTCGATGGACATGATTCCTTAAAACTATGAGAAAGACAAATTACCAAAGCTAAAATATCGATGTTCCAGAAGTAGCAAAAATGCAAACTCAACCGAAGATATGACATATTCATAAAAATTTGACCTATGTCTCCTTCGAAGAAACAATCACTACCTTCACCTTACAATGATAATTTTGTTCTCTCTTCAACGAAACTAAAATAGAAAGTATGCTCTGAAGCATTAGTCATTTTCCAAGTGTCTTGCCAATTTTAGCAATAGCTGTAACACCAATAGTATTTTTTATTTTTTTGCCCTTTTCCATTCTCAATCTCTTCTCTTGCATGCTTGCAGCAAAGGATACTGGTGAAATTAGAGTCTTTATTACTTGAGCGCTCATGTGCTTATTTGCAAAGTGCATTTTTAGGACACAAGGTGTTGAATATTTGTTCAAAATCAATGAAATGATAATGGACTAATTGTTGGGCTCAATTGTGGAATCAATGGAATCAAAAATTGAAAAACATAAAATTTGATTTTTGTGCTTAATTTTGTGCATACACGAAATGTGTTGTGGCCAAAATAAAATCAAATTTTCCTCTACTATGTGTACGCAAAGATTTATACTATGCATACACATAGTGTTAAAAATTAGCTGTTGACTGGTTTTCCAATTTGAAACTTGGGGACCATTTTGGATTGAAAGTTACCACTTTTTATCATGCTTTGACATCATTTCGTGGTGTATTGATTGAGACATATAAATAGGTGATGAATGATCAATATAAACACATTAGAAACATTTAAAAATATCTTGAGATCCACATATAATTTCACATTGAATCAAACTATTGATTTACATTCATATTCAATATCTTCCTCGTGTTCTTAAAATTTTGGAGGATTGCACTTGTATTATAGTGTTAAATTATTTACAAGACTTGATATAATCCTACAAATAGTTTGCCAAAATCCTTAAACATCTCATTCAATCCCGAAATGGGACAAATATTGTTTGAGGACAGAGATCCCGCATTTGAGCTTTTGAATTTGTTCTTGACAACTTTTTGGTTTCTTCATCTTCTTGTAATTATTTGTTATTCCTTTTGTCTCTTCTCCAAACCCCTTTATTTCCAACAATCTTAAATGATATTTCTACGATGGAGAGCGACACAACAATGGCGACAATCAAACTTATAAATCAATTTGATGGATCGAGATTTTGTTCATGTGGATCATTTGATGGCATTAATTTCACGAAATGTTTTGATTTGTGGACAGACATGAATCCAGATTCTTGCATTTGGATTTGGTAAATTATCATTTCACCTTCTCCAAATTTGGTAAGTCGAAATTGCATTTCACTTTCACGCATACATGCGGTATGCTTTGTGAATATAATATACACATTATCTATGTTATACCCCAATTATTATAAGATGAATCTCGGTTGTGCATAAAATTGTCGCATGTGTTCATAAGAATACTCGTGAAAGTGAAAATATGGAAATCATGACATTGCATGAAAATTAAAGATGCATGTTCGTTTCATGGTCATCTTCTATAAAGTATATATGATAAATATTTGATGGCATCACAAATGGACTTCATGAGAGCACATAGAGATTTCCTACTAGTTGAAGGAATCTGAATATTATGTCCATACTTACAAATTGCATAGTTGCATAAATTCCTTGCATGATATATTTGACTGGAATAAAGCATGTGTGTGATCTTTTAATTTGAATATACTTTACTATGGAATTTGATTTATATGCAATTTATGGAAATGGTAGAGGCTTATGAAAGACTGTGGTGTAATTGACTTGGTGTCAACATGAAAAACTTAAAAGAATAGCGCGATTGTTTATTAATGAGAATTAAGCCTCTTATTGGTAGAAAATTATGTAGAATATTATGAAACATTCGATGATCAATTTAGATGATGGAAAATAATGTCTTTCTTTGTTAATCCATATTATTTACATGGATGTAATAACATGGAAAATGTGGTTTTAAAATGAATAATTGATGTTCCTTAAAATTGTAATCCATGTTAAACTTGATGTCTCAAGAATGTTTATATTATTATGGTGTGACCATCTCTCTTTACATAATCATTGTTATCTTAAATTAGGTCTAGACGGACCTTTAGTTGTATTAATTTACAAAATTTATGATATGCTATAAATGCCTTGCATAATCCTATATTTAAATTATGATTATGTTTACAATGAGAAAGACAAAGTGATGTGTGGCAATTTAATGGCTATTATCATAACCATTAGTCGAGTTTAACTATATGATTCGTATGTACTTGTAAGTTGAATTGGTCTAAGTGAAATCATCATTTGGTAACGAGAATTAACTTGCTTAATGACTTGAAATTGGAAATGGTTCATTGCTTGGAATGATAATATTGGAAGAATGCCAACCACTTGTTGAAAGTGTATGAATTTCAATAACCATTTCTTTTATTGGAATATGAGAATGACATGATAAAATAGTTGGTTGAATTCATGTCTTGCTAAAAATTATATTGACTTTGGTTAATGTTGATAGCCTCAATTAATTTGATGAAATTAAATGAGATGGCTTATGCAAAATTATAGTTGCATAAGAGTATGATAAAATGTGGTTTTGTCCTAATTATTTCAAAGTGAAATTGCTTGCCCAATTATGAGATTTGGAAACATTTTATGAAGGACAAATGATATCTATAATTAGTGACGATTACGAATATCTCTAAAAAAGATGATTGTAAAATGATCTTATGCAAAATTATATTTGCATATGACAAGTGATTTTGTCCAAACATGAATTAGGTGAAAATATGCCTTATTATCCGATATGATATAATGTTGTCTTGTGAGAGTAACAACTTGCAATTCTTGAAAATCAAGATGTTTGGTCTTATTCATTGTTGAATTTGACTTCAATTATTGAACCAATTGATTTGATTTAAGCTTGGAAAAACATTATTGGTCTATGAGATGACCTTGATCAAATTGTGTGATCAAAATTAAAAATAGTCAATTTGAAAGTACATTGTGACTTAATGACCACTATCTGAAAATACTTAAAACTTTGACGGATGTTGTCAAAGTGATAAGTGAATTGAACCATGGAAGAGTTGATGTACTCTAACTTCAAGAACAATCCCAAGTGTGGAGGTTAACATATTGATAAGCTCTATAATAACCCTAAATGTGGGGGTTAACATTGATTCTTGTGAACCTATATGAGAAGTTCAAAAACTTGTGAATGCAATATTACTAGATTGCATATGTATTCCTAAATAAAGAATTGTGGGGATAATTTAATTTAAAAAGTTACAGTTCCCTAAACCTTTTAATCATAGAAAAATATCTATGTAAGAGAAAAGGTAGAAAATCCTTATACAATTATAAAGTTAACGTACATTAAGTCTAAAGTGGATGAAAGCTTGCAAAATCAATGGGAATATATTTAAAGAATATTCATAAATTGAAGATCATTGCAATGATTCAATGATGATAAGTGAATACCCAAGTATGATATACACACAATAAAGTGATTGACTAGTGTAATGGTAGATAGAAATCTTTCAACCATGTTTGAATATCAATAAAGCTAGAGAGAAAAAGATTTCTTGGAGATGACGAGTCGTATCTATCAAATGAATTGATCGATGGCTAGCTATATAATATATTTAAAGAATATTCATAAATTGAAGATCATTGCAATGATTCAATGATGATAAGTGAATACCCAAGTATGATATACACAAAATAAAGTGATTGACTAGTGTAATGGTAGATAGAAATCTTTCAACCATGTTTGAATATCAATAAAGCTAGAGAGAAAAAGATTTCTTGGAGATGACGAGTCGTATCTATCAAATGAATTGATCGATGGCTAGCTATAGTTGATAAGATATAAGTCACATGTAATGGAAAGTTTAGACATATAAGTCTTAGACTTGGCTTCATAAGGAAATTATCAAAGGTGAAATAATTTATGTAGAGAATTTAGCAGACCCTTTAACTAGACTACTAAAAATTAATTTAGCGGTATCTACTTTGAGTAGGATAGGGTTGAAACTCCTAAACTACAAAGGTCCACCAATGATGGCAACTCTACCTATTATTACTCAAAAGGTAATCCACGGGTTCAAAGGTAACAACGAGTCATTCGATATGTGGATAGTTACAATATTATTAAAATCTGCAATAACCTTATCCTAATTAAATAACGCCGATTGTTACTGAAGTGAGGGTTGAGCTTAAAGCTCTTAATGAAATTCAGTGCTAAAACACAAATACCTTTAAAAGTAACAAAGATATTAAATGAACTTTACCTAAATAAACTTCGAGGTGGTGCCGTCCCAATAGAGAGTTGGACTTTCTCTTTTAAAAGTTTGATATTATTACTCAAAAGGTAATCCACGGGTTCAAAGGTAACAACGAGTCATTCGATATGTGGATAGTTACAATATTATTAAAATCCGCAATAACCTTATCCTAATTAAATAACGCCGATTGTTACTGAAGTGAGGGTTGAGCTTAAAGCTCTTAATGAAATTCAGTGCTAAAACACAAATACCTTTAAAAGTAACAAAGATATTGAATGAACTTTACCTAAATAAACTTCGAGGTGGTGCCGTCCCAATAGAGAGTTGGACTTTCTCTTTTAAAAGTTTGTTAAATAGGATGAGCGCAAAGCCATAAAAGCTTTAAGCGAGTTGAGAAGTTTGAAAACACTTGATACTTATTTTGTGTACTTACCGGTATTATCACAAGGAATAATTGGTTCAAAGCTTCCATGTTACCTCTAATTCCGACTTTACTTTGTTTGAATTACACTATGAGTATATTCAAATCGAAAGATATCTAATCCTTATGCAAACGTATCATCATTTTGAATATGTAATCGTGTTGATTTTGAACAAGTAGGAGATTGTTGAATATTTGTTCAAAATCAAATGGAATGATAATGTGCTAATTGTTGGCGTCAATTGTAGAATCAATGGAATAAAAAATTGAAAAATAGAAAATTTGATTTTTGTGCTTAATTTGTGCATACACGAGATGTTTTGTGGCCAAAATAGAATCAAATTTGACTCTACTATGCGTACGCAAGATTTATACTTTGTGTAAGCATAGTGTTAAAAATTAGCTATTGACTGGTTTTCCAATTTGAAAATTCAGGACCATTTTGGATTAAAAGTTGACACATTTCATCATGTTTTGACATCATTTCATGGTGTATTGATTGAGGTCTATAAATAGGTGATGAATGATCAATACAAACACATTAGAAACTTTGTAAAACATCTTGAGATTCACATATCATTCCACATTGAATCAAACTATTGATTTACATTCATATTCAATATCTTTCTTGTGTTCTTAAAGTTTTGGAGGATTGCACTTCTGCTTTAGCGTGAATTACTTACAAGGCTTGATATAATCGTACAAACAGTTTGCCAAATTCTTTAAGCATCTCATTCAATCCCGAGAGGGAGCAAATATCGTTTGAGGACAACGATCCCGCGTTCGAGCCTTCGAATTTGTTCTTAACAACTTTCTGGTTTCTTCATCTTGTTGTAATTTTTTGTTATTCCTTTTGTCTCTTCTCCAAACCCCTTTGTTTCCAACACAAGGTTTGAGAAATTTCATTGTTTATTCGGGCTTCTCTGGCGGATGAATCACCATCTCTGCTTCACATTGAACGGATAGATATAAATTTTATTGATCAAATATCATCATTAGCATATATACAATTTATTTCATTAGAGAGCTTTCATCAATCACATCATCAACGATAACAAACTAATAGCCGTAAATACATTATATGCAACACATCTGGTACTAAGGTTCAAAATCTGCTACATTCTTTAGATGACATGCAAATGCGCAAAGGAAACAATATTTCATCATTGAACTTTGATAAACCACTATTACTTTAAGAATGAGATTTCTTAGCTAGATAACTCAAGCTTAATTTTCAATACCTTTTATTCATCATTGTTTTAAAATTCTGTTCGAGGATTATGCCTTGAGGCGTGCATCACGTGAGACTTTAACTAAACCCCTTCAAGTTTAAGTGACATTTGTCAAAACTTACTGATAACTGTACATTATTCACATATTTGGGGGTTCTTTACTTAATCATTCATGATTAATTGAGTAGATATCTACTTAACTTATCAAAAATGTTGTCAATTTTTGGTAAACAATTTAAATGCACTTGGATGAATTAGGTGAGGAATAGGTGAAACTGGAGCTTGACTGGAGTTGATTCAAAGCGTAGTGGAGAATTCGGTAAAAATTCATAAGTTTCGAAGTTAAATTCAACATTTGATAAGTCTGAAGACTAAATTGTAAACTTTGAAAACTTGCGTCTAGTCAAATATTAATAATTTTGAGATGAAGATGACTTAATTGTGAAGATTAGACAATGAAGGACTAAAATTGCATGAGAGAATGAATCAAATTGGGAATGTGAATTGTTTCATTTTCCTTCTCAAACTCTTTTTGGAACTAATTGGAACAATGATTTTGATCAAAGTCTTGTTCTATAAATACATACCTTAGTCCAAAATTGAAGAGGTTTGTGAGGTTCATTACATATTTTATTCAAGCTGAGAAAGACTCTTTAAGTTAGAAAATCCATAATTGTTGTGTGAAAGTATTGCATTAGATGTGGCATGTAGGAAAAATTCACTTATACTATTTTGTGAAGCTAGTCATAGCCTCATAGGTAATCAACCATATTCATTACCAATGTTTAAGAGGCAATTTATCAGAAAAGAAGGATGCGAGAATATTACCTTCGAAAATCAATGAAAATATCCAATAAATAGAAGAAGGGTCCGAAGGGATAGTATGAAAAATAAAAGAAAAGAAAAACATGCCTTATGCCTAAACTTAGAAGCCTTATGCCTCTAGGCTAATCCTCGTGGCAATGGAGCTGCAACCTTGTTTGTCTTGCATAAGATTTTATTATTGGCTCTGACTTTTTCATCTGTATTTTTGTAGATCGATCATTTTAAAGAGTTCTTTCGTTTCTTTTTCTTCCTTACACTGAAGGAGAAGGAAAGGTGAAGGAGAGGGAAGGGGAAAGAGAAAGGGGAAGAAACCGTTGCAAGTGGAGGATAATGATAAAGAAAGAGATTTCATAGTATCGAGGAAACTAATAGAAAAATCAAAAATGTTAATGATTATCTTAGAACTTCGAAGGTATAATAGGGAAGAATTCTATTTATTTTTAATTCTATGAAAACTTGTTATTTATTTTTAGTTCTATGAAAACTTGTTATTTAGCATATTCAAATATTTTATGCTTGTTTACACTGTAGACTTTTAATTTTGTTAACTTGTTTTATTTCAAAATTGATTTAGTTTATTATAAGCATTTGGTTCATGGCTTACTCTTCAAAATTTCTCAAAGCTTATTGGTACTCGATTAAACCTATTATATACTGATAGTCAAAATTTCTCCGCTCGCACCTGGAAAATTCTAAACATTGATACTCAAAAGTAAACGTGGGAAGAAACATAATAATCTTTTCTTCCTCTTCTTTTGGTTCAGATATTTACAGGTTTGAGGGTGTCTAGAAGGAGAGGGGGAGAGAGAGATATTAGACTATTTAGCTTGTGTTTGTCAATCATTAAAATGAAACTTTCTTTCTTGTTTTTTTCTCAAACTTGTTTTCAACTACACATTCTCATAATAAAAAATTTTGCACGTAAATTCAAAACTTTTTTCTACTTTTTAACCACGTATTCTTTAAAAAAATGATTATTCCAAAATTCATTTTCCCAAAAAAATAATAATAATAATAAATTCTTTTTAATGATTTCAAACAGGGCTTAGTAGCCTATTAGGGTCATCATGTTTATTTGCTAATTTGCAACAACATATTTGTACATGGAATTCTAATGAAATGGCACTAGGAAGCATTGGCATAGTTGATTTCTAGTGCTTGTGGTTTTGCTGAAGCCCAAATTTACTTCATTTCATATTAGGACACTAGAAGGGCCAAGATTATGTTGATAAAACTAACAATATTTTAAAGCACCTCCATCATAATGTAAAAATTCATAAATGCTAAAGTTTGTGATCACTTACAATAACTAAAGCAACAAAAACTCTAAGATGGCACTATCATTGCACATACAAAAACATACATGACTAGTTCAGGAAGAAGGTTACTACATGAGAAAACCATGTGTCCCATTTCACTAACTCTCCCCAGTTTCATGAAAAAAAAAATCATAACAAGAGTAGTGTGTGTGAGAAACCAATGTATAATTAAGTTAAAACCATAACTATTCCCCATCTTTTTTAACTTCAAAGTAAGACACGAAGTTTGGAAAAAGAAATGTAAAAATAACATAGCAAACATGTTCTCAGGCTAGAAATTTTAATTGACTATTCAAACAAGCCTTTTTAATTTTTTAAATTTTTTTTTTTTTTACATGAAAAAGGAAATTGACAAGTAAAGAAATAAGGGAAGCAAAATGAGGCATGTATAATACACCGTTTCCTTACTAAAAGATTTGTCCCTTCACGTAAGTGCATGAGGTTTGTTGAGCCTAACGATACAACTGTGGAATCAGTAGTGTCGCGAAAGCTTGCTCCAATGATCATCAAAACGGTATTTTTTGGGCTCAGTTCAACGTTACATTTATCTACCAAACAACCAATCCAACTGGCTACAATCCACAACCTATATATTCGCCTCGGTTGCTTATCAATATCACCTACAAAGGACAAGTGATGATTTGTAACCACAAAGGCAAAAGAAAAAGCAATGAAAGAAAGCACAAGAAGGAGACCAAATTCACAAAGAAGTCCACCGATTTTGTTACCACAAAAGAGCCATTTTTCTCCTCTTTTTCCCACACCTTTTTCACCTTATTTTTCTCACAAATCACACTAGAAAATGGCTAGGATTATAGCCATATAAATAGAGTTATGTTAGGCTTTTAATTGGACCAATAATAAAACTAAACGGACCAAGATTCAAGTCATTCAAGAGGTAATACAATTGAAACGGGTAGAGCCTTGAACTTGGTTGTTCGTACTTATTTCATTCATCAACCTAAGCCTGTGAAATATATTATCCCACATTAACATCATAACCCCGGATTTATTGGGTATCAAAACCCAACAAATCTTCACCTTGATGCCCAATAAACCTACAAGCAATTAAAACACAAACTCTGTACTTGCATAATCAAGGTAACCAATAAAATTGGATCACTGATGTTACCTCGTGTTTCCAACCTAAAACACATACCATACCTGCTTTATGTACTTACCAGGGCTAAGGTCAAGAACACCCAAGTATAAGAAAATATCCACAGTAATCATTCAAGAACAGATAAACATGCAATGATGATATACTATAGGATAACACGTACATATCCTTTAAAAAACCACGTTCACATAGAACAACAGATTAAGACCAAGTCAATCAATAAATGGTCAAACATATATGCAACAAATGTATAAATGACCCCCACGAAAAGGTCTCACCACACTTATCTTAGCATATTCCACGTTGCTCACACCTTGAGAACACATATCTTCTCTCATCGCCGACCACGCTCACTAGACTGATCACTCAACTCATGTTTAAGTGGTAAGCCACAATAGATCCTAAGTTCATGGGATAATCCTATATCACCACATCACTTCTCCCAACCTACATGGATAATTGGCTCCACCTAACAGAAGTAATAGAAGTGCCCCTCTCATACTCCACCTGATCAGGGTCTCTTTATAGATAAAGAATTGTAGACATTTAATCACTTCTCCAATTGTGATTCAAATGTCATACTCTACATTCCCGGTACAAACCACAATTTACCCCTAGGCATCCAAACTCCACCTTACCAAAAGATATACACCATACTGCTAATGTATCCTAACCCACAATGCATGCAAACAGTTACACTAAGCAATCATATTTCCTCAAATTCATGTAGACGTACATATCAAACACATTGAAATGCAGCATATTATCATACAATAAAATTAGACAATCACATATGCATAAATGATCACACACAGATGCACATGCAGTAATTAGATTATTCTCAATAAACCTCACTAAGTTCATCACTCGATCCTATAGCCATATTCGTCTTACCTCTTATCTCAGCCTTCTGCTTATCATTCTTCTTAGGACAGTCCCTAATAATGTGTCCAGACTTACCACAGCTATAACACCGTCTACCACTAGACTTATCCCGTCCCTTGCCCTTCTTCTTACTATCATCATCACTCGAGTGACAACTCGAATCATTACTGTCTGAGATCTACCTAAATTCATTTGCTTAAACTTCATCCTACTCCTCGTCATATGTAACTCACTACTCCTCTTATCTTCTTTTTCAACCTTAATCTCCATCTCCTTATTCTTAAGAGAGTCTATAACAATCTCGTGTGTTAAGGTGTCCCTATCATACTTAATTGTATTCTTAACCTCTCTATATGAATTAGGAATAGAATTAAGCAAAATAATGGTCTTATATATTTCAGACACTTTTTCATCACAATTAACAATATCTTGAACAAGTTTGTTAAAGACATCCAGATTATCGTCGAAGTCCTTTGAAGGATCCATTTTAAAATTGAAAATCATTCAAGCAAATACAATTTATTAGGAGTAGACTTAAGCAAATATAAGTCCTCCAATTTTTGCCAAAGTTTTTTTGTAGAATCAAGTTTTCCAACATTTCTTAAAATAGTGTCAGATGGGTGTAAAATGATTGAAATGTAAGCAACTTCATCATATTTCTCTTTTTTTGCTTCCATCAAATTTACATGAAATATGTCATCTATAACTTTTGAAACTTTTTGTTAAACCGAAATTTCATTTATCTTTTATTGCCAAATTGAAAATTCCCATTTCCCATTAAAAATTTCAATTTCGAAATGTGAAGACATTTTGAGAAAACAAAAAAACAAATGCACAAATAGGTCACACAAAGTAATCCTAAGGTCGCAATATACACCGTTCTAGATTTCTAGATTTTCATGAGATTCGCGATCTTAGATCAAGGGAATGTTTAAACGGGTCAAGTCCAGGTGTTAGACAAGATAATCAATGCAACACGAAGATATGTAAACAAAAAAATTCAAATTCTCACATAATGTAGTCTAATAAAGTAACTATATGACAGTTAAAGTACAAAACTGATTACCAACTTCCAATCAAATTCAACATTTCAAATATGGCAAATAACTCCTAATTTTCTAGCACAAGCAATGGTTACCCCTACATGGTAACCACAATTCTAATTCACCCCACACAATGATACGGACCAATCTGAGTCGAAAATTATGAAAGATGCAAATTTATCACTTTAGGACCACCACTATTCATCCTAAAGTCTCCAGAAGCTGCAACAACCAACCAACCACGATCGAATCCCGAACGTACGAAGAATAACTCTGTCTAGATTTCACTGTACAACCTAAAATAGAAAATTAACAACACCAAAATGTCAGAAATAACGTTAAAAACAAAGTACATGAAGACACTTCTGCTAGAAGACAGTGCACGTGCTACCACAAGCCTCTGCGTGTGCGCTTCATGTGCCATTGAAAAATATAACACGCCGAATTTTTGGAACCATCTCCATCTGCATGTCACATTAGTGGTCTCCGTTTCACCAAATTCTTTCTTGATTGGCTGAAAATCACGAAAATAGTGGCTAATTTTGGGCAATTTTACTGGACAATTTTTCAATATGATTTTTGCATTTCTATTGATTTACAGGACATTTTTTGGTATGTTTCACAAGTCAAAACCACCACCTTGAAGATCCGACACCAATTTTGCGAAAGCGTGCTCCAATGATCGTCAAAATGGTATTTTTCGAGCTTAGTTCAACGTTTTTGTCTATCAAACAACCAATCCAATCGGCTCCGATCTACAACCAATATATTTACCTCGGTTGCTTCTCAATCTCACCCATAAAGGACAAGATAATAGTGATGATTTGTAACCACAAAGGCAAAAGAAAAAGCAATGAAAGAAAGCACAAGAAGGAGACCAAAATTCACAAAACGTCCGTCGATTTTGATACCACGGAGGAGCCATTTTTCTCCTCTTTCTCCCACACATTTTTCACCTTATTTTTCTAACAAATTACTCTAGAAAATGGCTAGGGTTATAGCTATATAAATAGGGTTATGTTAGGCTTTTAATTGGACCAATAATAAAGCTAAATGGACCAAAATTCAAACCATCAAAGAGGGAATATAATTGGACCGGGTAGAGCCTTTGGACTTGGTTGTTGGTATTTATTTCATTTATCGGCCTAGGTCTATGAAATATATTTTTTCACGTTAACAACATAGCCTGAGATTTATTAGGTATTAAAACCCAACAAGTAGCAAGTTGAGTACCAAGTTTCTGCTCTACTGATGTTTGAACACTATCACCAAGAATTTCAGAAAGATTCTAAGAAACCTAAGGAGAAATTTGATGGAAAGAGAGTCAAATGTATTGAATTTGTGAATTTGGCAGAAATAAAGGAATCTTCTTCAATAAACTCCATTCAGGATGATTACAGTAACATAGGCAATTTAACTACAGTAACATGAGGTTTTGAAGTTGTTAAGAAGCTAGAAGGGCCGAAATTAAAGAGGAAAATAATGGAACATATGAAAATCATAGGTCCTACTAAGGGGCAACTTTTTGGCTCGATATTCATGTCCACAGGAGGTGCTTCCACAAGAGTCCAATGGCTTGAACTACTTATCTTATCCATGATTTGCACCCACCGTGCATATGCACGAGAAATAGTATCTATGTTGTACAAGATTATATTTTCATAAAATATGGACACGTGTGAACAAGTTCGTAGCATATCACTTTTCTTATAAGGGACAAATTTCTCCAGCTCTCTTTTTCAACACTTTCCTATTTCAACGGATGCAATTTGAGCTTTAATTTCTTATACATTCGAGTATTATTTTGGGCATGTTAATACAAGAATTCGATAGCTCACTAAAAAACTATACAGATTCAAAAACAATACTATAATTAAGTTATCATTTCGTTTGAATATCTAATTCCAATTTTCAATCAATAACTGGTAAATCTAGACATACATGAACACATACTTCACAAGCAATGCATTTATCATTGGTTCCATTCAAAATTATGCCAAAACAAATCATAAGTAACACTCAAACTTATGCCAAAACCAATCATTTTACAAGAGTCTCCTATATAAATGAAAAATGAAAAGAGCATGATACACCCAAAGACTTGATGATAATTTCATTGGTCGAAATCAATATAGAATATGCAGGTATTATCCTTTAAACCTTTCTCATGAAAGTATATTTACTTTCATAGCCAATGTTCGCTAAGAAAGTGTAAACCGCAAGTGCACGGGTTGCGTTCAAGCAATAAAGTGGGTTTTCTTAATCTGGGTTGTCGATATCTCAAGGAATGTTTACTTTTGATTACACAACTTTAATTAATTTAATTCTAACAATAAAAACAAACACACAATAAATTTATAATTTTCAGAAATAAGGAAAATAACAAAAATTCTATAAAATACGAAAATAAAAAGATTTGGAAATTTTTGAGGAAAACGTGGTTGGGATTCATGATTTCGTTTAACCATTGCCTAATTAATTTAACCACAAGCCAATTAACAAATTACTCGTTTACAATGTTAGACCCAATCTTCCAATTTTAGCCAATTGCCTCTCTCAAGCAAAATTAACTCTAATTGATTGATTTAACCTATTATATCTCTATGTCGATTAAAACCAAACAATCGCATTAATTTTTTGTGAAAATAGCTTGATGGTCACCTAGGGTTAGATGTATATTTCTACCACCTATACAAATCTAGGGTTTCTACTATTTAGTATAAAATATACAATTTTCTCTCAAATAATATACAAATCACTAAATATAATAATTAATTTGCCACATAAATGAAAATTCAAGAAATAACAATCGTAAAAACACATGAAAATAAGTAATTTAACATCGAGGAGCAAATACTACAATTCATTAAAGTTAGATTAAACTAATACCATAAATCCCAACAACTCATATTACATAAATAATAAAGAGAAGAATTTTTATAACAACGCAGTACAAATATGGCAAAATAATCGAAAAAATACAAAGTTATAGATGAAACCCCTTTTTGAAACTTGGTTATGACTTTCCCAAATATCTCTCTAAATGTATTTTCCTTGTGCTCTTGATTGTCTCCCCAAAATACCAAGAAAAATGAAAAGAAAATAAAAGAGAAAAACGAAGGAAAAAAAAAGAAAGGAAAAAGAAAGAAAAAGAAAAAGAAAAGAAAACCAACTAGGAGCCAGAAGAAACCAGAATGTACTGGTTTTTAAATTTCAAAAGTTAGCAAAATGGTCCCAAATCCTTTTTTTCTTTTAATTAAAGGTGATGCCTAGGTGCTGCTAAAAGCTTAGGCACCAAGTTTTCGCCAAAAAAATGGAATTTGGTTTCATTTTGTAGCTAAGTTCCTTAAATAATTGCACTTCTGATCCCTTTTGTTCTTGTACAATTTGGTCCTCAAGTTTTAAACTTTTCTTTCAATTTTGCCCTCCATAAATTGCGGCCCAGGTCCTCAACATTCCATCCTTGTACACTTCGATCCTTTTTTTCTCAGTTTGCTTTATTCTCATTCCATGGGTTATTTTTGGCCTACAAAAGTAAATGTTACCTAATTGTGAGTAGAATTCCACTCATTTCATCAATAATAAAAATATTTAGATATTAAATAAGTGTGTAAAAATAAGCTTATCAGATAATAATAGACACAATATCTTTGAATTGTTCTTTCTTCTATGCAAACGACGATATACCTCATACGGGAATCTTCTCGATACAAATCAGTTTTCATTGTTATGTTCATTTGTGATCATGAAATTTGTCTAGTTCTTTGAGAGTTTCTAAAAAATGAGCCCCCATAAAATTTTCTTGTAAGTGGCCCAATTTTCTCTTACATTAATTATTACTTAATGAAGAGTGGCCCGTATAACTTCGCTGGAATTCTCAATACATAAGAATCATTAAAAGCCTATTATCTATCATGTCTCTTGCCAGCATCACTGTTAAATCATAGAAATGGTAAAAGTGTAACCTTTACAGTGATCTAATTAAGTCATTATAGTTAGGTTATCATTTTGAACATGGAACTTGGGATCTCCAATATAAGCTAGATTTCAGCTGTATCAACTCATTTTTTCAAGAGCTTAAGTCTCATTGTTCTCGATGACTTTTCAAGTAACTCCCTATTTAACTATTTGATCTACAAATCTACAATGTTATCATCTAACTTCACATAGTCAACAGAGATAAATCAAGTCGAGAGTAGTTATCTTTATTGTATCATATCTACAACATATATGTTTAGACTTACAATTATACATGTTGCTCTATGCTCTTTCAATCATTGAACGTCATAATGAAAGCAGATTGCTAGCATAGGGTTTGACTATCTAAGAATACCCTCTAAAAACTGCCATAGCCATTTAACCTCTTCTCCACATTTGACTAAGGCTATAAACTCAGATTCTATAATAGATATTTGTCTATAACTATCTGTTTAGATTATTTCCATGATATGGCTACATATGTGAACACAAATTCATTTGTAGACTTTGAGCCTTATATATCATATATTTAGTTAGCATCACTATATTCTTCAATAACTGGTTGAAATTTGGTATAATATAGACCATAGATAATATTATAAATTAAGTACCTTAGTACTATTATTATTATTCATTTCGGATAGTCAATTTCTGAATTGTTAGTGTATCTACTCAATTTACTAATTGTAAACTACATCTAGTATTGTACAACTCATCAAGTACATCATACTTTCAATAATTCTAAAGTACTATACTGAGAGACACTCTACCCTATTTTTCAATATATACTGACTTGTATATATCGATGTTCTAACCATGCTAGAATCATCATTGTTAAATTTCTTAAAAAATTTCTCCATAAAATGGGACTGACTTAGAACCAATACATCTGATGTTCTTAAAATTTTAAATTTAAGTATCGCATCATCTAAACGTATATCTTTCATCTCAAACCTTGAATTCAACATATCTTTTGTAAATTTATTCATCATATATTTACTCCCATAATAAGCATGTCAGTAACGTGAAAACATAAATTGACATAGCCATTTTTGGAGTCATGATATAAACGCATTTGTCACATTCATTGGTTTTAAATATATATTCTATCATGATATTATCGATTTTTTATAACCTTATTTTGGTGTTTGTTTCAAGTCATACAATGACTTCACTTATTTACATGCCCTAGTGAAGAAAAATTCTCTGATTAATCAATGCAGATTTCTTTATCTAAATTTTCATTTCATTGAGACAATTTTAATATCTATTTCATGTAAAAACTGTCCACTAGTACTTTATAACCTTCTATCACTAGTGTGACCTTATTCTTATTGATTGTTACATCTAGAATCATTTCCTCTTGAAAATCCATTTGTAACATAGTGGTTTAAATCCCTGAGTAAAATTCACCAGTTCTTATGTATGGTTATGCAGTACAGAATCTATTTACTTTTAAAGACCTCTTTCCACTGAGGTCATTCTAGAGAATTCACATCTTCTTAAAAGTTTTGAGGTTTACTTTCTAACCTATAGAATATTGACAAGACATTACGCAAGATCATTCTTCAATGAAACAAAAAGCAACATGCGAAAGAAAGAAAGAGCAAAAAATTATCCCAAAGTTCGTTAACCAATCCTCGTATCTAGGCTGGCTATAGACTATCAATAAGGGTACATGGGTAAATGAATAAAATTTCATTCTTAATCAAAATTAGTTATCAAACTACTAGTTAGGGTTAGTTACTTGATTCAGCATAAGAATTACCAAATTATCCCAATATTTATGGGAAATCTATAAACATCCCCTCCATTTGAAGAATGTCATGCAATTAAAATATCTCTCTCTCAAATAGTCATCATTCATCTTGTTCTAGTTTAAACATCTAGACTAGAAAATTTTGGAGCTAAAAATCATACCTTAGGTGAGAGGATTTATTAATTGCGCGTTTACATTGATCTTTGATTGTAACTATTTGTCAATAAAATTATTTGATCTAGTTTTAATTGTCAGCAAAATGATGCCATCTGTGAGAAAATAAACAAAGCAAACCACGAAATTATATGCTCTAGATAAAAGAACACACAAAGTGAAGAAAAATAAAATGACTAGGAAGAGATCACCCAACATTTGCAGCACCAAGTAGTGGAAGCTTAGCAAATAGCAATGTTCGAGCCAATATAAGGAAAATCCCGATATAGAAAACATCCAAGGAATGGTTGAAGATTTAGAGGCCTTAACAACAAAACACACTACTCTACGTACAAAAATACAAAAATTGGAAGATATAAATGTAAGGAAAAGTAAGATCACATGTAACACCCATTCTCTAACTTCTTCAATTATATCTATAAAATTTCAGGCACTAAGGAAAAAGTGGTCGTGAATGGTGCAGTGATAACGGATGAAAATCTTCATCACATACTCTTGGATAATGAAAGCAACGTACTATTTGAGAAGTATTTAATCGGACACAAAAGAATAACTCTCGAATTCCTACGTTGGCTTTTTATCACTTTACTAGAATATGCCTAACTCTTTATTGGTGGGCTATTGTAAATATAGGAAAAGAGCCCCAAGCTGGATATATAAATTTTAACATCATCAAGGATACATCTGCATATGATAGAATCTTTGGACAACTTGCTCTGAAACAGATAAATATAATCATTTCTCTCCAACATTCATATGTGAGATATTTCACCAATAAAGGTGAAATGTCAATGAAATATAATCAAGTTATCTTGCATAGAAACTGTAAAAGCAACTAAGAAGGAAGCTCGAAAGCTTTTAAAAAACATGGTGTTATAGTTGAAACAAATGAGCCCAGCGACAAATTAAAATTTTATGACTCTATCAACCCAAGCATAGTTTTGTACACATTAGAAACGACAGTGGTCGAAGAACTAGAAAATTTTTTCATTAGCTCAAAGGATACGGGCAAAGCTCTCAAAATCAACAAAAAGTTATGCGAACCTACGAAAGGCTTGCTAAAAGATTTCTTAACAATGAACATAGATGTGTTTGCTTGGAAGCACATGAATATATTAGGAGTCGACCCAAATGTTGCCTATCATGCCTTGAAACTCAATCCAAAGATCAAACCCAAAATATAAGGGCATCAACCAATGAGTGCTGAAAAACACATAGCACTAAAAAGCGATGTGGAAAGCTATTAGAAAATGGCTTTATTCGAGAAGCTTGCTATCTAGTACAGGTATGCAATCGAGTCGTAGTACTAAAGAACAACAAAAAATGATGAACCTGTTAAGATTTAGCAGATTTAAACAAAGCTTGTCCAAAAGATACCTCTCCCTCCCTAGAATTGATCAACTAGTTGATGCTAGAGCAAAACATGAGCTGCTCGTTTCATGGATGCATATTCAGGGTATAGTTAAATCCATATATATAGACCTAAAGAGGAATTATTGCATTTGCAACCGATTAGGGACTTTATTATTATAAAGTAAAATCATTTGGGCTTAAAAATACGGTGACAATATATCAAAGGCTAGTAAACAAAATATTCGCAAAGCAAATCAGGAGAATGATGGAGGTATACATCGAGATATGCTAGTAAAACCTTGTAAATCACTAAAAACACTTAGAAGAGGCTTTCAATGTATTGTGAAAATGCAGGATGAAACTCAATCCACTCAAATGCGCATTTGGAGTAAAATTTGGAAAGTTTCTTGTATACATAGTCAATCAGCGAGATATCGAAGCCAATCTTGACAAAATTCAAGTCCTCATAAAAATGAGGTCCCCATCTAAGCCAAAAGTACAAAGTCTAGAAGGGAGAGTCACTGCCCTAAGTAGATTTGTATCTTAAGCTACCAACAAATGTTCACCTTTACTAGGTGTTGAAAGGAGGGAATAAATTTTAATCGTAAGTGAATGTGAACAAGCATTTCAAGCCCTAAAAGACAACTTGGGAAAAGCCTCTTTATTAGCTAAACCAAAAAAAGGAAAAAGCTATTGCTAGTATTAGCTGTCTCCAAGGTTCAATATTGGTAAAAGAGGATGCGTAATAACAATTACCGGTATATTATGTAGTCAAGCCCTATAAGGAGTAGAGGCAAGATATCCAGACATGAAAAAGTTAGCCCTTGCCTTAGTTACGACATTACAAAAGTTGCAACCTTACTTACAAAGCCATAGTATTAATGTATTAACAAATTTTCCACTTAGACAATTATTGCAGAAGCCCGATTCATTAAGAAGGCTAATGAGGAAGCAGAACTGGGACATTTTGAACTAAGTTATAAAGAACATTTTACGATCAAAGTACTGGCGTTAGCCGACTTTGTAGAAGAATTGTCTAATACTCCTATTTCAGATGAAGAGCTCGAACAAGAAACTTGGAAACCATCAGTGGATGGACATTAGGGTATACTAACTCAGGAGCGGATATTATATTAACAAGCCTAGAAGGGCACAAATTGAACCGCATATTGAGATTTTCATTTACATCAACCAACAATGTAATTGAATACGTGGTGTTATTAGCAGGCCTACAATTAGCAAAAGAAATGCAGGCGCAAATAATTGAAAAAAAAAGTGACTTGTAATTGGTAGTAAACTAAGTTAATGACAAGTTTGCAACCAAAGTCAAAACTAAGTCTATATACCTCGCAGAAGCTACAAAATCACTTTAGTGTTTTGAATAGTTTGAACTTGTCCAAATTCCTAAAGAGGAAAATGAACATGCAGATGCCTTAACAATATTAGCAAGCTCAAAAGACATGGAATTGTTCAAAACGGTTCCCGTATAATTGCTCTCAAAACCATTAGTGGACCAAAAAAGAAAAAGTAATCTATGAATAGAAAGGCTTCGTGGATGAAAGATATGATTTCTTACTTGAAGGGTGAAATGTTACCTAAAGATAAAAATGCAGCACAAACATTACGAATAAGAGCTACTAGATACACGTTGCATGGTAACATCCTATTCAAGCAAGGATATACGATTTCTCTACTTAGATACATAACAGAGGACGAAAACCTATATGTAATGAAAGAAATCAATGAAGCTATATATGGTATTCATAGTAGTGGACACCCTCTAAAGTAAAAAAGCCTTGATAGAGGAATATTATTGACCGAATATGAGGAAAAATTGATGAATTTTGCTAGGATATGTAACAAATGCCAAACGATTACATCCGTTCTTCGCTAACCTACACAAAAGTTGGTAACCATCAGTGGCTTCTAGCCCATATATATATTTTTTGCCAAGTGGGAAATTGACTTTGCGGGACCTCTGCCTAAGGGAAGATCCAATATGAAGTTCATGATAGTTGCAGTAGATTATTTTACTAAATAGGTTGAAGTCAAAACCCTTGTAAACATCACCAAAGCCAACACTTGGAAATTTATATGGAAAAAATCATATGTCGATTCAGGATACTCAATTCAATAATTTCAGGTAACAAAACACAATTTCAAGCGAAGAAGTTGAAAGCCATGTGTGACGAATTGGGTATTTGCAAACATTTTCCACTCCATACTATCCCAAGCCAATGGGAAAGTGAAAGTTGTCAATAAAACATTAAAAAATATCCTAAAAAGGAAGCTCGATGCAGCAAAAGGATTTATGGGCATAACGAACAATTATGCAAATTGTCACTAGAAAACCCTGTTTTTCCCTATCCTACGGTATTAATGTATTAACAAATTTTCCACTTAGACAATTATTGCAGAAGCCCGATTCATTAAGAAGGCTAATGAGGAAGCAGAACTAGGACAGTTTGAACTAAGTTATAAAGAACATTTTACGATCAAAGCAATTGTCACTAGAAAACCCTGTTTTTCCCTATCCTACGAGATGGAGGCCATGGTGCCAGTGGAGGTATGAGTTCGGCTAGAAGAATTGGGTATGACGAACAACAAAATGGAGAGTCTATGAATGCAAGCTTAGATCTCTTATAAGAAAAAAGAGATGATTTGCAGGTCGTACTAGAAAAGGATAGTAAGATATTTTAACTCAAGAGCTCATAGGAAAAGCTCGAAAGTGGGTGATTGGGTCCTAAAGAAAGTATTCGTCATAGATAAATAAATGAGTTCTAGCCCACTTTGTCAAGAAAGGACCATATATTGTCATCGAAGTTGTAGGAGGGTGAAATGTTACCTAAAGATAAAAATGCAGCACAAACATTACGAATAAGAGCTACTAGATACACGTTGCATGGTAACATTCTATTCAAGCAAGGATATACGATTTCTCTACTTAGATACATAACAGAGGACGAAAACCTATATGTAATGAAAGAAATCAATGAAGCTATATATGGTATTCATAGTAGTGGACACCCTCTAAAGTAAAAAAGCCTTGATAGAGGAATATTATTGACCGAATATGAGGAAAAATTGATGAATTTTGCTAGGATATGTAACAAATGCCAAACGATTACATCCGTTCTTCGCTAACCTACACAAAAGTTGGTAACCATCAGTGGCTTCTAGCGCATATATATATTTTTTGCCAAGTGGGAAATTGACTTTGCGGGACCTCTGCCTAAGGGAAGATCCAATATGAAGTTCATGATAGTTGCAGTAGATTATTTTACTAAATAGGTTGAAGTCAAACCCCTTGTAAACATCACCAAAGCCAACACTTGGAAATTTATATGGAAAAAATCATATGTCGATTCAGGATACTCAATTCAATAATTTCAGGTAACAAAACACAATTTCAAGCGAAGAAGTTGAAAGCCATGTGTGACGAATTGGGTATTTGCAAACATTTTCCACTCCATACTATCCCAAGCCAATGGGAAAGTGAAAGTTGTCAATAAAACATTAAAAAATATCCTAAAAAGGAAGCTCGATGCAGCAAAAGGATTTATGGGCATAACGAACAATTATGCAAATTGTCACTAGAAAACCCTGTTTTTCCCTATCCTACGAGATGGAGGCCATGGTGCCAGTGGAGGTATGAGTTCGGCTAGAAGAATTGGGTATGACGAACAACAAAATGGAGAGTCTATGAATGCAAGCTTAGATCTCTTATAAGAAAAAAGAGATGTTTTGCAGGTCGTACTAGAAAAGGATAGTAAGATATTTTAACTCAAGAGCTCATAGGAAAAGCTCGAAAGTGGGTGATTGGGTCCTAAAGAAAGTATTCGTCATAGATAAATAAATGAGTTCTAGCCCACTTTGTCAAGAAAGGACCATATATTGTCATCGAAGTTGTAGGAGTCGAACATATAAGCTCATAGGAAAAGATGGTGAGCCGCTGAAACATCTTTGGAATGGCATGTACTTAAGAAAATATTATCAATAAAATTTCAATTATCCTTTGTGAACTTAGCAAAGTTGATCATAAAATTTCCTACTTATTATGTGAGGCCTCCCAAATTAGTTTTGATTTTATCGTAATAGAAACTAAAGTTGAAACCAAAAGACGATTGGTAAAGCAAACACCTGGCAAAATAAAGCTCTTTATTAATCACAAAGGAAGATTACAAAGCAAATAATACTCACAAATTACATCTATTACATAGCTATAAGACTTGGTATGCGAAGAAAAAAACTACTACGAAAGGCATTGTCCCATGATTTCAGTCACCTTGCACAATCCATATTCCCACCCAGGTTCCTGGAGTCAAAAGAGGAGGAAAAGATGGAGAATATATTCAAATTCATTTTCTCAAAGTAGCATCCAGAAGTTAACTAGGTGTTAGGAATATAAGCAAAAACTGCCAAATCGGAAAACGCCAAACCGAAACCGCGTTTTAGGAACCGTCAGTTTGATACCACGTGGACCCAGTCAACGAAATGATTTTAAGCCATGTTTGAGAATTTTAATTGCAGTTTAAAACCAAATCGGACCAGCGAAAAAATATACAAAAATAAAAAGATGAAAAAATGATTTTTTTTGAAAATTCATCCAAATATGTAAAATTCAATAGTTTTGTCATTTGTGGGTATTTTTTTTTAATTTCTAATCCTCTAGGAGTAGAGGCAAGATATCCAGACATGAAAAAGTTAGCCCTTGCCTTAGTTACGACATTACAAAAGTTGCAACCTTACTTACAAAGCCATAGTATTAATGTATTAACAAATTTTCCACTTAGACAATTATTGCAGAAGCCCGATTCATTAAGAAGGCTAATGAGGAAGCAGAACTGGGACATTTTGAACTAAGTTATAAAGAACATTTTACGATCAAAGCACTGGCGTTAGCCGACTTTGTAGAAGAATTGTCTAATACTCCTATTTCAGATGAAGAGCTCGAACAAGAAACTTGGAAACCATCAGTGGATGGACATTAGGGTATACTAACTCAGGAGCGGATATTATATTAACAAGCCTAGAAGGGCACAAATTGAACCGCATATTGAGATTTTCATTTACATCAACCAACAATGTAATTGAATACGTGGTGTTATTAGCAGGCCTACAATTAGCAAAAGAAATGCAGGCGCAAATAATTGAAAAAAAAAAAGTGACTTGTAATTGGTAGTAAACTAAGTTAATGACAAGTTTGCAACCAAAGTCAAAACTAAGTCTATATACCTCGCAGAAGCTACAAAATCACTTTAGTGTTTTGAATAGTTTGAACTTGTCCAAATTCCTAAAGAGGAAAATGAACATGCAGATGCCTTAACAATATTAGCAAGCTCAAAAGACATGGAATTGTTCAAAACGGTTCCCGTATAATTGCTCTCAAAACCATTAGTGGACCAAAAAAGAAAAAGTAATCTATGAATAGAAAGGCTTCGTGGATGAAAGATATGATTTCTTACTTGAAGGGTGAAATGTTACCTAAAGATAAAAATGCAGCACAAACATTACGAATAAGAGCTACTAGATACACGTTGCATGGTAACATTCTATTCAAGCAAGGATATACGATTTCTCTACTTAGATACATAACAGAGGACGAAAACCTATATGTAATGAAAGAAATCAATGAAGCTATATATGGTATTCATAGTAGTGGACACCCTCTAAAGCAAAAAAGCCTTGATAGAGGAATATTATTGACCGAATATGAGGAAAAATTGATGAATTTTGCTAGGATATGTAACAAATGCCAAACGATTACATCCGTTCTTCGCTAACCTACACAAAAGTTGGTAACCATCAGTGGCTTCTAGCGCATATATATATTTTTTGCCAAGTGGGAAATTGACTTTGCGGGACCTCTGCCTAAGGGAAGATCCAATATGAAGTTCATGATAGTTGCAGTAGATTATTTTACTAAATAGGTTGAAGTCAAACCCCTTGTAAACATCACCAAAGCCAACACTTGGAAATTTATATGGAAAAAATCATATGTCGATTCAGGATACTCAATTCAATAATTTCAGGTAACAAAACACAATTTCAAGCGAAGAAGCTGAAAGCCATGTGTGACGAATTGGGTATTTGCAAACATTTTCCACTCCATACTATCCCAAGCCAATGGGAAAGTGAAAGTTGTCAATAAAACATTAAAAAATATCCTAAAAAGGAAGCTCGATGCAGCAAAAGGATTTATGGGCATAACGAACAATTATGCAAATTGTCACTAGAAAACCCTGTTTTTCCCTATCCTACGAGATGGAGGCCATGGTGCCAGTGGAGGTATGAGTTCGGCTAGAAGAATTGGGTATGACGAACAACAAAATGGAGAGTCTATGAATGCAAGCTTAGATCTCTTATAAGAAAAAAGAGATGTTTTGCAGGTCGTACTAGAAAAGGATAGTAAGATATTTTAACTCAAGAGCTCATAGGAAAAGCTCGAAAGTGGGTGATTGGGTCCTAAAGAAAGTATTCGTCATAGATAAATAAATGAGTTCTAGCCCACTTTGTCAAGAAAGGACCATATATTGTCATCGAAGTTGTAGGAGTCGAACATATAAGCTCATAGGAAAAGATGGTGAGCCGCTGAAACATCTTTGGAATGGCATGTACTTAAGAAAATATTATCAATAAAATTTCAATTATCCTTTGTGAACTTAGCAAAGTTGATCATAAAATTTCCTACTTATTATGTGAGGCCTCCCAAATTAGTTTTGATTTTATCGTAATAGAAACTAAAGTTGAAACCAAAAGACGATTGGTAAAGCAAACACCTGGCAAAATAAAGCTCTTTATTAATCACAAAGGAAGATTACAAAGCAAATAATACTCACAAATTACATCTATTACATAGCTATAAGACTTGGTATGCGAAGAAAAAAACTACTACGAAAGGCATTGTCCCATGATTTCAGTCACCTTGCACAATCCATATTCCCACCCAGGTTCCTGGAGTCAAAAGAGGAGGAAAAGATGGAGAATATATTCAAATTCATTTTCTCAAAGTAGCATCCAGAAGTTAACTAGGTGTTAGGAATATAAGCAAAAACTGCCAAATCGGAAAACGCCAAACCGAAACCGCGTTTTAGGAACCGTCAGTTTGATACCACGTGGACCCAGTCAACGAAATGATTTTAAGCCATGTTTGAGAATTTTAATTGCAGTTTAAAACCAAATCGGACCAGCGAAAAAATATACAAAAATAAAAAGATGAAAAAATGATTTTTTTTGAAAATTCATCCAAATATGTAAAATTCAATAGTTTTGTCATTTGTGGGTATTTTTTTTTTAATTTCTAATCCTCTAATACAGATATATCAATATTAATATATAATAATCCTAATATATATATCTAATAATCTCAAGACTAATATAATCTATCAAAAACCCTTTTCCTCTTTAGAATTTAGATGAACTCCAGCTGACACCCAACACAGTCTTGAGCCACCTGCATCACACACTTCTTTTTCACATTTTTCATGCCTCTTCAAAGTTCAATTGAAGTCCATTATACCAAATCGGAGACAAAGAAATCATAGACCTTCAGTGATAATATTTGCTACAAATAAAGTTTCAGATCAATAATTTTTTTTGGAGCAAACTAAGGTAAGAATGTGAAATTAAATGTGTTTCGTAGCATCATACAAATGTAAACTTGTGTAATTGTTATATTTAGATATTATAAACAATTGCTTTATTATTGTGGGTCTAATCAGTATCATTTTTTTAGATATGATGATCACGAGGTCTTGTTGGACATCATTATGTTTTTTGGCCTTATATCTAGTTTAGTAGACTTGTATTGTAACATTATCGTATCGTCATTAGCCTAAAAAAGGTGAACAAAAATGAAACAAATTGTGTTTTAATTTATTATGATTTCACTTTGATTTAGTTGGTATTTAAATTTATAATAGATATATTTAGCCCCTATTTGGGCCATATTTTTCATATCATCATAATAAGAAAATTGACTATTGGAGAGGGGGTTGGGTCCCACACATGAAACAACAGGTCAATAAAGGCGGTTGGACTTGTGGTATAACGGTCCAAATTTTCATTTCTTTATCCCAAAAATTTGGTTCAAATCGGGGCTTAGTTTGTTTTGACTTTATTGCTAGTAAGATATATATATATAGTATTAATGACATAAAGGTGGATAGACAAAAAAATATATGGCGAAACCAACGGTTTAAAACTGAACCAAACCGTTAGGTTTAAGTTTGAATTTTTTTCAAACCGTTCAAAATGGTTTGATTCAGGTTTGGATTTTTCTCAAACCGATTTAAACGGTTTGGTTTGAAAATCTGTCAAAAACAAGTAAAATACGACCTCTTACACCCCTAGGTGTTTGTTGGGAAGAAAATAGATGGGGGTTTATCACAATATTTGAAACTATGTCTTGCATAGTGTTTCCTCGTAGATGCCCATCCGGGGAAGATGCAATAAGCCAACAAGTAACAACATGAACGCTTTGTGAATACAATTATAGCTTCCAAAGGTCTAGATAGATCTAAGGATCCTATGTCTCCATCCCAACTTCTGGATCACACGCGACAAAATCAAAACAGAAGACGTGGTTGCAGCATGTCAAGTGGAATATTAGGGCAATTCCAAAACTTTGTCCAATCATATAAGATAATAATGTGAGTTTCAAGAGTAACTCATTAGGAAAATACAATAGAGTCAGAAAAAAAAGGAAGAAGAAGCAATTATAACACAAGGCCCAGTGGGGATACGAAATCTTCCCCTGAAAACGATAGCATGTGAGGCAACGAGGCTCATTCTATTCGAGGAAGAAGGTATTACCAAACAAACAACTCATCATATATATATAGCACTTGCAGGAGCCTATCACAATTTGTGGAATCCCAAAGGACTTGTTCATTCGAAACGGAGAGAAATCCTAACCGCCGAATAGGGAAAGATATATAATAAACGGTTGAAGATATAATATATAAAAATGGGAGAAAAGAAAGTTTCTTGAAACGCACAAGCAGACGATGAATGACCATGGTGATGTCATAAACGTTCTGTTTGCCCTAAGTATTAATTGCAAAGTACGGAAATCAAGTCAGGCCCTAGGAAAGTTTGCCTTCATGGAATGACGAGGATAACAAGTTCTAAATTTAATATGAATAATAAAATAAGACTTAGGGGACTATTTGTTGAACAAGGTAAGACACTTCACAAGATCCCCATTTAGCGAAACAAAAAGCAACATGCGATAGAAAGAAAAAACAAAAGTTTCACCTAAAGGTCTCGAACCAATCTCCGCATCTAGGCTAGCTTAGGCCGTCAATGAAGGGCACATGGACAAATGAATAAAATGTGATTCTTAACCGAAATCAATTATCAGACTACCAATCAAGGATAGCGACTAAGTGCAGCGCAAGAATCAACAAATTACCCTAATGCTTGGAGAGAATTTTAAAAATACCCCGTCCATTTAAAGAATGGCAAGCAATTCAAATATCTCACTTTGAAATAGTTATTTCTCCACTTGTTCTAGTTCAAATATCTAGACTAGCAAACTTTGGAGGTGAAATTCATAGTTAGGTGAGAGGATTGTTGATTGAATTTACATTGATCTTTGATTGTAATTGTTTGTCAGTAAAATCATTTGATCCGATTTTTACAGTTAACATAGACTAAAATATTTCTTTGTCCTTGCATTTTTGCTATGTCTTGTTCAACATCAACTTCCTCTTTTAATCCCTGGTTCTTACTTTTATCAACTATAGTTTTATGTATCCATTTAGAAGAGTGATCTTCCTCTTCAAATCTGTACTAAAATACATGCTTAAAAAGCAAAGCATTTCTTAATTCTATTATCGTATTTTTGTATACTTCTCGAATTTTAGACTCATACACAAGAAAACAATAAAAGTACTACATAAGAAGCATAACCAATGAAAATGAAATATAGTCGGAGTTTTTTGGTATAGTTATGGCCACTTTGGCAAGACACCATGTCACTCGTAAGTATATATTGGAAGACTTCATTTTCATAACTCATATGGCTATTTTCTTCTTTCTTTTAGAAAATTTTATTTAAAAGGTAATTTGCTAACAACAGCATTTCCCCTTCACATTTTTTGTGACAACCCAAAATTTATCAACATTACATCTTCATTTCCTTAAAGTTATGATTTTTATGTTCAGAAACACCCTTTTTGTTGGAGTGAATAAAGCTTGTGATTTCATATATGATTCTGCATTATGCACAGAATTCACCAAATAATGCTTCATATTCACCATCTCGATCAATTTTCAGCACCTAAATTTTGTTGTTGAGTCGATTCTCCACTTCACTCTTATATAGAATAAATTTCCCTATAGCTTTGTCCTTATTTTTCAATAGATACATAAAATAATTTCGTTATCGTAGACAAAGTTAATAAAGTACTTGTAGTCACCCCATGTTTGTACAGATTTAAATCACGTCTCTGTGACTTATAACCAAGCGACTCGTGTTCCGGCTTGGAGTGCCAAACGGTTCAGAAATTGTAGGCTTTTTTAGAAGTTTGACCATGCAACATTTGATTTAGACAGCACCAGATTGAACCCCTCATTTCAAAACTTTTGTTCACTTCTTCAATACAAAGTCTTAACAATCAGTTTTATGCCCATTTCTTTCGCTCGTGCTTAAGATTAAAATTAAAAATAATTGTTTTAACTTATTTTTCTTTTAGTCCCTACAAATTTCAAGATGTCCAAAAGTGACACCCAAAAAAACAAAAACAAAAAAAAAAACCCCCTTGGTCAATTAGTAACAAAATTCAACGAAAATTTTGAGGTGTTAACACCTCGTACCAGTTAAGGTGTTTGAACAGACTTCACAATTTTTTGTCCAAAAAATGGCACGAAATGAAGAACTTTTAACAAGATCCACAACTCATAACATGGGAAAATAACAAGATAAACATCCAATATATATTTGATAGGGGGCCGCTTTTGGACAGGGAAAAACAATTTGGGATACCCGTACATGGAATACACAATGCTGCTTTAGACAACCTCTTGCTATAAACACAAGACCTTACAATCCCGAAGGAACAAGAGGAAGCTGCATCCATCACACAAACTCATGGCTGATAAAAAAGCAATAATTTCAAAGCCACGCAAAACGTCTGGATTGATCGGCACACTGCCAACCATTATAGATCGTTCTCAAAACATACATAATTGAAGTTTCAGAGCAATCAAGGTTTTCAGCATAATAGAATAAGATATCTATGACCGATTTTGAGATGGCGCTGTCCTCTCTGATCCGTGCCTCACATGAAAATTGCTGGATCTGATTCTGGAATCAGATCCACCAGGTGCTGGATTGTATGGTCCCCAAATCTCCCTTTCAGCCTGGCTTAATGGGAAGGAAGGCAAATGGTCTCGTTCCCAGGCATGGAAACGGTTAGGAAGAAGATTTTCTGCTCCTTGGTAGGTTCGTCCAGGTGAAGCTGATGACAAGTACAAGTTACCAGACTGATCTGATGATGAAGCCATGGGTGCAACTTGAGCTGAACCCCTATGGCTGTTGTTGTATCTTCGTGTTGAAGATACTAAAGGTGTGCGTGCTGTTGGATTACTACTGGCTTGCTGGAAGTATGCCTGATGAGCCTGAACACGGTCATGTGGCCTAGCAATGCTAACAGGATAAGGAGGGACCATTGAAGAGGTCACGGAGCTCGGCACTCTACTGGCAGAACTGTCATGATACAAATCAACATTATAGCTTTAGAAATTCATACAAGATAGCAAAAGTGATTGCATGATTATACTGTCTCCTATTAGCAGCATTATCTTCGTTTTTTTTCTATTTACATAGGAATCACTGACATTCCATTTTCCATATTATTACCAGAACATGCATGGCTAAGCTTAAAGAAGTGAGAAAAATATAAGTTATCCAAACAAACATATTTCCGGACCAAAAAATTACTTAAAAGTAACATTTACAATATTTAAGGCCTAGCCAAACATACTCTTAAATGTGAAAGATTTGACTCCATAAAGGGGATTTAGGGGTTAAAGTTTGCAATAGTGGAAGATTTTACTAGTGAGACCATGTTTCTCCCAAATATTCAAATATTAAACCCAATTATCACTCTAGGTTAGGTTTGAAGGGTTCGAGAAATGCAAGTATATTATGTACTGACCTATGCCCGACAACTAATGGATGCATAAAAGATCCTGGTCTGGGAATATCAGAACTGGGCCTTAATGATCTCTGAGTCATAGATGGAATAGAAGGTTGATCTGCACCGCCAATGTGGCTGCCATTACCCAAAGAAGAGGAATGGTGCTCCCAATTTTGATGATGTACATTCATGGCAGGGAAAGCATAAGAACCAGGAATATCACTTTGAGCTGATGGACCACTCCAGTGATTACTAAAATTAGATCCATCTGATACACTTCCACTGGAGGTTGATGGTGGGTGAACTGGTCCAATGTAGGCAATATAAGGGCAAGGATAAGTAGCAGATGATACAGCTGTATGTTCAGCAAATATTGCATGCCGTCCAAGATGATCCTGATCTGTGAAACATAAAATAACTCCAATTATCATTCAAAATTGATGTAAACCTAAAAAGTTTTAACAGAGACAAAAAAAAAAAAAATTAAAATAAAATAAATAATAATAAATCTTACATGCATTTGATGAAAATTCTGCTTCACTGTGAAGATAAAAGGAAAAAAGAAACGTAAAATGAAGCATTGTTAGTCGAATAAATAGTATTTGTCATAAGATAAACTAAGAGAAAATAAGAAAAATAATACCAGAAGAAAATTTACAAAAAGAGAAACCCAGAGATTCTAGCCAATTGCCTTTCGCCCTTTTTAGTTAACTATCTCATATAACCACATATTGCACCAAATCTTAAGCAGCTCAAAAACATATTTTTGAAATCTCTAACAAGTACACAACGTGATAAATTTTTCACAGATATACGGTGAGCTGACTCAGCTTTAAACTTGACTTGATTGACATTTAAGCTTATTTTTATTACATCCTAATCACTATTTCAGAGGGGCAAATTAATGAAGTAAAGACTTTAAAAATTCAGCTACATGTGGAATATACAAGCCATTAATAAAACTCACAGCAAAGCTTCCTGATTAATAAAAAGTTCAGCTGTTTGAAGTCATTCGTTGCATAGATTATTCAGGACCCAAAATGATCTTTATCACTGAAGCCTTAAAAGGTCGTATATAATGTGGATACGTCATCAGAAAACCTCAAGAGTTAAGACAAGTTGAATCTCATTCAGATCCCATATATTTCACTTTCTTTAGACTGGAGAGGAGTATCAAAGTTTTTCTGGAATCAAGACCACCCATTAATTATTATTATGCTAATGGAACAAAATTGACCACTTCATGAACCTTAAAGAAATTCCATGTCCCTATGACTAATGAGAACGTGAATTGAAAGCAGGTATAGGTTTATAAGTTTAACAATGAAAACATATGGTGCCATCCAGGTTTCAGATTTACAAAATTAGAAACAAATATAAGGAAGACAAATGGTTCAATACTTCTGAATGCATACTTTCTTGACAAGTTCAAGCTTTCTTTCCAAAATGGAACAAAATTGACCACTTCATGAACCTTAAAGAAATTCCATGTCCCTATGACTAATGAGAACGTGAATTGAAAGCAGGTATATAAGTTTAACAATGAAAACATATGGTGCCATCCAGGTTTCAGATTTACAAAATTAGAAACAAATATAAGGAAGACAAATGGTTCAATACTTCTGAATGCATACTTTCTTGACAAGTTCAAGCTTTCTTTCCAAACGACAACAAGTTTACTCCTATAAGCTATAAAATAAATTTGAATAAATTAAATACCAGCATTGATATATCTTAAAGGCAAAGATACTTGCAAAGGAATTAAATTGTAAATAGAAAGTTGTTATCAGGCAGTAGTAATAATGAAGTACCACAAGCAGAGAAAACACCAATAACATTATGCCTAAATTCCATGGTAGAGAAGTTTCCACTATTGTCTTTTGGGTACAGGATCCAAAAATGGAAAACATCAACGAGAGCTCAGAAATTATAAGGGTACAAAAGGGGTCATTAATGTCCAAATAACAGAATGGAACTTAAGCCAATAATTGTATAAACTTAAACTGAAGTACAAAAAAATGCACCCATAAGGTAAAATAATGCTTACTCAAAAGACGAAGGGAACCTTGTCAACCCACTGACTGGACACCAATGAACTCCAACGGACTGTCAAAACCATGTATTAAGTTTCAAAAAATAATAATTAGTCGGTAAAGTCTGATCAGCTTCAATATTTCAGCTTTTGCTATATGTACATTCTTAAAGCAAATGCAAGTATATTAAATCTATAGTCACTCATTTCGAGGACTCAGTCATAAGGCAAAAATCAACCCATTCTTACAAGTGAAAGTATTCCTTAGGTGAAAGATTAAGGCTCCAAGTATCTCCTTCCATTTCTTTCTCCACTCTTCCCCTTTATTCTCATTTCCCTCCAGTGACTCAAGTTGTGTTCAGTGTGTCATAGGTTCCTAAGAACCACATGACGAATCTGTGTATCCACAGGGAAAAAAAAAAATCTATATGCATATTATTTAATGAAGGGCGATCTGCCAGAGAAGTATAAAGTTAGGGAAGTATTATTATCAAACAGCTCCTATATAAATGGTTAACGGATAAATTCCATACACGGTAACTATACTTCACTCATTCAGGTAATTATACTCAATTTAGCTCCATCAGGTAACTACACTTTAATAGAGTTTCAATAGGATAAATACTTTAATTTGATTCTAATCGGGTAACTACACTTCAATTTGATTTTAATTAACTTTTTCCAATACTACTAATGATAATCGATGATATCAGAGCCAATAAATGATGTTCATACACGTAACCGATAGTTAATACTCGATTTAAATGGAGGGGGAAAAACTAGCACTCAAAAGGATCTGCCTGCTGCTTAATGCAAGAAAAAAGAGCTTGAAACCAATAAACAACCAACAAAATAGCACATCTTAGCTCATTGAACACTGATAACCTAGTCATCATCTAAATAATGTGTTGAGGAAAAAATGGAATTAAGGTAGTAAACAGGTGTAAAAGCACATATGACAGTCCCACTATAAAGGCTAATGTTTTTATAGTAACTTTTAGGATCATATGATAAAATTAGTTGACAAGGGGAAAAAAAATGGAAATATTATTTACAATATGAAGATAATTGTCTAGAAGCCAAAAGGTTGCAGCAAATCCACGAGAGGAGAAGACAAGAAAAGACATATAAGATCAAGATATGTGTTCCAATTACCATTTCTGAGTAACTTAGACCATATAGATCCTCATCATAGGCCCAATCGTCCATGCTGAACTCAGGCAACGGACGACTGCCATTTGCATAAAGCCATTGCCCTTCCTCAATTTTTTCACAGTTGGGACACTGCATCACCCCCTTATTATTAAATGCTGAGCCAATGCAATCTGTACAAATCATGACACAGATAAAGTGAGAACCAAAAAAGCAGCTTACTTGACAACTCACCGTGAAATAATAACAGCAAAAGACAAAAACAATATCTTGCAACAGTAACACAGTAAAAATAAGGCAAGAATTTAATGTTTTCCATGCTTAGGAAATGTCTTATGTTACACAATATGTTAGTCAGACAATGACAAAATTGTACAAGCATCTTATACAAGTTACAATACAGAACAAAACGACCTTTCAAATCTAGAAGCTGTGTGACTGCTTTTTTACATTAACAAGAAGTGACACTTAAAATTAACAACCTAAACCATAAGGGCCAACTGGCAAGATGATTTGTTAACCCGAACCACCAAACGAGCAAAGAAATTCAAGTTCTAACAATGATTAACAACTACCATTTCTACCAACTTGGAATGGCAAAAGGAGAAAGTAATACATAAGTGTACAATTTAAATGTTCTCGTGCTCAATAACCATTACTCTATTTGCATCATTTCAAATCTAAACTGCTTTATTTGACTTGATATCTACAGAGGTCGAGTGACATCAACAGAAAAAATCATCAATGAATACTAACATAAAGGTGGCATCATGATGGTTTTCACTTACTATCAATTAACCTTCACGTGAATTAGCATTTTGAGAAGGGTCTGACAAGTACACCTAGAGGCACGTCTCATTTGAGGCTTTCATTAAGTGCATCAAAGCTTATGCCTCAAGTGCCATTTGTCAAAGTTTACCCCTCGACTTATGACATGTAACGACCCAAATGTTTACCTCTGGAATCATTATACATGTACCGTAAATGATTACTTTCATGAACAAAAGAAAAAATATAATCTTTTCTTAACATGTGAGGATTTAAAATTAGTTTCAAGAAAAATATAATAAACATTATTAAAATCCTTAACTACATAATTTATTCTTCATTTTCACCAACGCAAGCACAATCCACCTCCGATCGCCTCGAACTTGCCTTTTTAGTTATCGATAAAAATTTTAACATTTACGTGAGACAAATCTCAGTAAATGAGTACTAACGAATTTCATCTCATATTTAAATAAAGAAAATCATAACATACATATGGAGACACAAAAATTAAAATCAGAAATTCATGACTATAATTTTCGTGCGTAGCGCTACTAAACTCATCATATTCATAATATAAATTTTCGTAATTTAAATAATTAAATAACAACTCATACTACTACACTTACAATTGAATGGATGATGGTAATGGTAAGTTGAGGAAATTGTCTTTTAGACTTTCACTCCAAAATTCTTTAAACAACATGCGTGCTAAACTTTGTAATGTGAAAATGTGTATGTGGAAGATGAGTTAAGAAAGAGAGATGCAAAGTACAAGATAAGTTGTGTATGACTGTAAGTAATGCAAGGGGGTATGTATAGGGTCTCTAAGTTTGATCCCATTACCTATTTTTTGGTAGAAACATTCATTCCCTTATTAATGTCACACATTATTCCATATAGTGTAATCAATCACTCAACTAATTACCTAGTTAACTACATTAATAAATATATAATTGCTACTAATAAGGTATTGCCATATAATTAAACATTTAATTTAAATTTACCTATATATATAGGAATTACATCCTCATAATTTATGCCAAGTTGCCTAATTCACACTTGATCAAAGTATAAATTAAGTTACTTTCCATAATCTAAATACGGCAATCCCACAACCCTTTCATTATCTAAACATGGGCAATTCCATGATCATTTCTTTACCAAAATTTGAAATTCAAAAAATGTAAACTGTGTCCTTCAACTATGGAAAGTTATCAATTTGGTCCCTTAGCTTTCATCAACTATATAGAAACTTTACGGATATTATAATCTACCCCTCTTAAAATAAAATTTCGTCCTTGAAAATTATATTAGATATCATTATCAAAAAGTTGGTTCCTCCTTGCATTCCCAAGTGGCCTCCTCTACTGAATGATGTTGCCATAGTAATTTTAACCAGTGATATCTCTTAGTTGCAAAAATTCTATACTTTCTGAGCCATGATGCATATTGGTGCTTCTTCATAACCTAGGTTCAGCTGAATATCTAACAGTTGATGTCTCACCACATGAGTTGTGTGAGGGACATACTGAATATTGATACATGAAAGACATCATATACTGCTGAAAGCTCTGGTGGCAAAGCTAACTTGTATGCAACATTTTCAATCCGCTTTAAAATTTCCAAAGGACCAATGTATCTTACCAAATCGAAGTACCGCTTCATGGGAGTAATCTTTAAAAGTACCCTATCTCCTATCGCAAATTCCAAGCTCTTTTTCCTTTTATCTGCATAATTTTTCTATCTATCTTGAGTCTTCTTCGTGTTAACTCTGATCTTTTCAATTGCTTGTACTATCTGCTCCATAATTTTCGGCCCAAGATCTTACATTCACCAACCTCATCCCAATGAATAGGTGATCTACATTTCCTCCGATACAAAGCTTCGTAGGGTGCCATGCCAATGGAGATATTATAGCTATTGTTGTATGCAAACTCAATTAAAGGTTGATGCTTTTTCCAATGTCCACCAAACTCTAGGACACAATCGCTCTATATCTTTTAATGTTTGAATTGTCCATTCGGACTATCATGGAAAGTGGCACTAAAGTTCAATTTAGTTCTCATGGCTCGATGTAAAATCTTCCAAACATTCAATGTGAACCTTGGGTCCTTACCGGATACAATTGAAACTAGGACACCATGCAGCCTTACTTCCTCCTTCACATATAACTATGCAAATTGGTCTATAGAAAATGGCATGCGAACATGTAAGAAATAGATGGACTAGGTCAAACGATCAACAATCACCCAAATAGCCTCGTATCCTTTTACTGACTTCAAAAAACCCACAACAAAGTCTATTGTCATATGTTTCCATTTCCATTCTGGAACTTCCAACGACTACAACAACCCTGATCCTGTTGACCTATCAAGCACTTCTCCAAATATTTAGCTACATTTTCCTTCACGTTTTTCCCTCAAAACACAGCTCTTAGGTCACGATACATCTTTATACTTCCTAGATATATAGAATAAGGAGTAGAGTGGGCTTCCTTCATGATTTCAATTTTCAATTCCTCAAAATTTGGTACACAGTCGTCCTTGATGATAAAGTGCCTTATCGTTGATTATGGTGAAATTTTTCCTATTCTCTGTGTTAATCTCAACTTTGATAAATTCAAAGAAGATCACCTTTTGATGACTTGGTCAAACCGAAAGTGCTGCCATTCGAGGGACAAAATCAGAATAGCAACCACTTCGAGACTTAATCTATCAAATTCTCTCCACAAAGGCCTTTATGCTATTAACATTGCCACTTGTCCCGTTGTCTTCCTACTCAAGGCGTCAGCTACTACGTTTGCCTTTCCTCCGTAGTAATGAATTTTATAATCATAATATTTTATAGTTCAAGCCATCTCTTCTGTCTCATGCTCAATTCCTTCGAAATAAAGATGTACTTGAGGCTCTTATGATTTGTGTAGATGTCACACTTTTTCTTCATACAAATAGTACCTCCAAAACGTCAGGGCATGAGAATTAAAATCCAAACTTCGGACATTATCATAATTATAACTTGGACGTCCATATCATCATATTCATAACATAATTAATTAAAATAATGAAAGAACAATTCGTACTACTACACTTACTGTTGTATGGAAGAAGGTAAAATTAAGTCGAGAAAATTGACTTGTTAAACTTTCACTCCGAAATTCTTTGGACACCGTCAGTGCTAAGCTTTGTAATGTGAAAATGTGTATGTGGAAGATAAGTTAAGAGAAAGTGTGATGCAAAGTACAAGATAAGTTGTGTGTGAGTGCAAGTGATGTAAGGGGAGTATATATAGGGTTCTCTAAAGTTTAACCCCATTACCTTTTTTTGGTGCCAACATTCATTCCCTTATTAACATCACACGTTATTCCATATGGAGATTAATCGATCACTCAACTAATTACCCAATTAACTATATTAATAAATATATAATTGCTACCAATAAGACATTGCCGTATAATTAAACATTTAAATTAAATTTACCTATATATATAGGAATTAAATCCTCATAATTTATGCCAAGTTACCTAATTCACATTTAATCAAAGAATAAATTAGGTTACTTTCCATAATCTGAATACAGCAATCTAATAGTCTCTTTATTATCTAAGCATGGCAATCCCATGATCATTTCTTTACCAAAATTTGAAATTCAAAAAGTGTACATTGGACCCTTCAACTATAGAAAGTTATCAATTTGGTCCATTAGCTTTCAACAAAAAGTATATAGAAACTTTTAGGATATTATATGACATGTACGCATCAAGCAAAAATCTTAGGACATCTCGGGTGGGAGCTCGTTTCCCTTGCCCTTTCTAAGATTTTTATTACTACTTCAGCTTTTTTGGATATTTTTTATAGCCTACTAGGTTTTAAGCATTTTTAGGCTGTTCAGAATAAATACATTAGAGAAGATAAATGAGATGAAGTACAAAATGCCTTCCTAATTTCCTATTTAAGACGTACAATACACTCCTATCCTAATTAAAGTTTCAAATTTCCAGTGGCATAGACCGGTGACAAAGACCTAAGATGTAATTTCACTTCTTCTTTTTTCTTGTGCGAACATCTCTATGTGTTTGTCTAATTTTTTCCTTAATAGAGATTGGGACAGGGAAGGGGAAGACAACGTTGCAAGTGGGGGATGAGGAAAAAGAATAGTAGAAAACAAATTGTGCCGAGGATGGTTACAAAGGAATCAAACATGTCGATGGTTTTGTGAAAGACTTTTGGGGTTTCTCTAGTTCTAGAAAAGAATTATCAATTTGTAGTCTGGTTAATAATTTGACTATGTCTTATGTGCTAATTTATTTCTCTATTTTATTATTTTTGCAAGTAAGACTTTCAATTAAGTTAAGTTATTTTATTGCTGCTTTTAAGATGACTTACAATTTCTAAGGAGCATAATTGTGTGTACTATAATTTTTAGTATTACTTAATAGTTGGTGATGAGACATACTCCTCGCAGAATTAAAATGCTGGGATACCCTATTGTGCCTTTTTAGATATAGGAGCTACCATTTTAAGGATCGGATGGATGCCATTAAACATGAAAAGTGTTTGAGTATTGTTCTTTAGGTAACTTCAAAGGACCCTCATATTTTCCACTTACAATGCTTCGGAGAATTGTATTGATGAAATATGAATAAATTTGAAAAGACATATAAGATTAATGTTTTCTATCTAATCTAAAATGCTTGGAAGAAAGCTATTATGTAAGGAATCAATATAGATTCACCGTATCATTGATGAAGGCAAACTTTCAAGAAGTTGAAGTTTCTCCAAAAACTTTCGCAGAATGCAGACATATAGAAATCTCTCCATCCCATTTTAGTTTATTACTTGGGAAAAAATGGTGTGCCATTTGATACCTAGCCTCTATATTTAAGTCCCAAAACCTTTGTCGAACAAGAAACCTTTTGTGGCCAGTAACTTTGTCCAGGAGTATATGCACTTATTTACAGCATAACTTGTCAATGACTTTCTCTTTTGCAACATACATATCTAATGAACAAAATTCTTTACCATTGGTGAATCAAAAAATTGTTGAACCCCATTTTAGTTTATTACTTGGGAAAAAATGGTGTGCCATTTGATACCTAGCCTCTATATTATGTCCCAAAATCTTTGTCCAACAAGAAACCTTTTGTGGCCAGTAACTTTGTCCAGGAGTATATGCACTTATTTATGGCAGATTTTGCAACATACATATCTAATGAACAAAATTCTTTACCATTGGTGAATCATAAAATTGTTGAACCCCCTCATAAGTTTGGACACAGTTAATTACTTAAAAAGGCATGGTATAGTAAGCTCAATAAGATGCAACAAAGGCTATCCTTGAATTACTTTCTAGTTCCTGTGTTTTAAAATGAATGGAGATGGTTGACTTTTAATATCAAGGGACCTTTTTAAGCAATATTTACAGTAAATAGGTTTGAGAATTTAAATTCAAATTGTTTCTTAATTGCAATATTTGGTTTTTAATTTTAAAATATGCATGCAATTTTATTCATTAATAGACAAAATGATTTGAATTATTTCCCCAAAAGCTCATCCAACAGACCTCAAAAGTGAAGACACCCCACTTCATTTAAAAACAAACGGAGTATTAAGGAGCCTTTCAGTAACTCAAATGTTTCATATCATAAAGAGTTAATTTTCAAAAATCTGCGAAAAGAAAAAAATAAAAAGGTGTTTGGTATAGTGCCTTATCTTTGAGAAAGGTTTTTGGGCTCAAACTGCAAACAAAAAAACATATTTGATATTGTTTCCAAAACTAAGCAAATTAGTTTTCGTTAACGAGATCCAGGCATCAAACCCTACCAAAAAAAAAAAGGCAAACATTTCAAAATCTATTGAACTCTTCTGATCAGCATCTCTCTCTATCGCTCTCCAAAGTCCAGACCACCTCCATCTCCATATGCTATCAACAAGAAAGACCTTTCCACAAGTGCCACCATCATTTCATGGCAACACCCCCTTCACCTGCGCTGTTGGTCAATAGTGTGTAGTGAAACTGATTGTATTTTCTCTTTCTTATTTTTCTGCATTGAACATTGGTTCGACAAATTGAACTTTCATCAAAGATATCTTTTCTACACACCATGCTTAAAATTGGAGAGGTAGTAGCTGTGGTGGAGTGGTTTGGAAGAAGGTTTAAGAAAAATTATGTCTAAAAATCATAAAAAGCAATTAAAAACCATCTTTTGCTGTAAAAAATTAAGTCTCAATAACAATAGATATTGTGAGATAATTGAGTATATCAAGACTAATTCAAGTTGAGCCTGTCAAAACTCCACCTCAACTCACATTCATTTCCAATTTCATATTGTTGGCTTAAGCTTAAATAACTCAAACACACTTTAGGCCTAGCTCTAAATTGGTAGGGATCAGAAAGCGAGTTTCCATTTGGCTCAGCATGCTTGATTTTAGCTCAATTGGTAGCCCTAGAAATTATGTATCATAATTGTAGGCAATCGATACTTTTTTCATAACTCTCCAAGGTGAATAAAGAGTTGTATTGGGGCTACGGTTATTTCGCTCTCACTGAATGGACCAAATCATACAACTGGTAGGCCACAGTTTCTTCTTTCTTTCCAACAATTCTGCCCATTCCTCCCAACATAGTTTGCTGAAATTTTCAACCTCTTTAGAACAATTTCTGCTGTCATTTACTTCATTTAGCAGTTTCATTGAACCAACAATGGGTTTCCAAAAGACAAACTTAACGGTTATTCACGAAGACAAATATAATGCTTTCACTTCAATCCTAACTACCTTCTTATGGTGGCTGCTAAACTTATACTCAGAAAACAGTATCTTGATTCTATAATATGTTCCCATAAGAAATGGGAACGAGGGAGAAACCTAAAGTTCAGATGCTTGCCGTAATTGTGGAAAAAAAAAATTCACAGGCAGTAATATAGATGCAAATTCAAGGTGAATGAGATCTTTAAACCAATTTCTAAATTGCATGACTAAAAGATAACAATTAGCCTTCTCTTCGAAAACCTTTAATAAGATAATTTCTGCCCTATTGTGCACACTGCACACAGACTGGCTAAATGCATGAACTCCTTATAAAGCTAATAACCAAAAAATAAAAATTCCAGATATACTTGGGGGACAGTGGTGGACCCACAGTGGGTCATGGTGGATCAAGTGACCCACCAACTTAAAATTGAGTATTTTTTTTTTTTTATCCAAAAATTAGATTTGAAGCCTCATTCTCTGGGAAGTTATTTCTTTTTTATGATTTTTGTATTTTCTTATGAAATGGAATTGGGGATCCGCTTAAGTGCTTCAATTTCTATCTTGTTTTGGCAATTTATGGTAATGAATTCTTGCTGTGATTTTTATCTTTGTTTGAATTGGAATGCAGTTAATTTTGTAACATTCAGAATTTGCTGTGATTTTTGTATTTTTCACTTGAATTAATTGTGTTCTTTGATTGAAATGGAAAAATAATTTAAATATAAATATGCTTTTTCTTTTGATGATCACAATGTTAATGAAAGGATTATTTGAGATGAAAATGATGTTGGAAATAAAAATGATGACAAACTTGGTGATGTTCGAGATAAACGTGAATATGTATTCTTTGCAAGTTTGATTGTGTCCCAATAACTCAAAATATCTACGTCCGTCACTGGTTGGGGAAACGAACACTAAACAAAAAAATTAGCTAGCATTATCTTGAATGACCAAATTTGTGTATTAGAAACCATTGACATGGCAGAAATTGCTTTTAGTTCTACCATAAGAGGTGACAATGAAAAAAGGCAGCTCACTGTTTATTTAGGTCAAACCAAATTCAAGCCTAGGTTGCAGGCTCGAAACCTTTCGAAATATCAAGTTCAGCCTATGATTCCATCATCTTATACCCTACCATTCAATAATAAAATTAAGCAACTAATCCAAAAATTAAAAGCAAAAGCATACGCCCAGGCTTTCAAAATGAATTATGACCTCCATCTACGTTCAATTCACACAAAAAAAAAATTAAAACGTTGCTGCTGTATCGCCATAAAACACTTGGTCCGATCCTATTAATTTCAAAATGACCTGAAAATTTAAGACTCACCAAGGTGAAATTGATGGCCACATTGAAGCTTGGCCCAAGATCTATCCACATTATCTGTCACCGCCTCTGAGCATATTGAGCACGATACCGCCGCTGGTGGCACTGCCTTGCACCCTTCGCCTCCTTCGTCACAATCGTCCTTAAGATCCGTATCACCCAACCCCATAATATTATCACCAAACTCCAAAACCCCCCCAGAAATTATGTCAAATTTAATTCAATGAAAAGTAATTTATGCCAAAATTTCTAACAACACGGCTCGAATTAACTAATGATTTTTTCTCAATTTTTTAACAAATTGAGTGAGTTTGGAGTAGTTGAACCCTTCTCTTTCAATTTTCTTAATTTTTCTCTTCACAGACTTGTTTTTATCTTGTAGGATATCCATAAAAAAAAAAAAAAAAATATATATATATATATATATATATATATATAAAGAATCACTTTCTTCATTTGCCCGGTTTAATACACATTTGGATCTTAAAGTTACAGGAAAATTCTAAATCAGTCCTTTAGGTTTGTTTTATTCCAAATCAGTTACTAAAATTTCTTAAATATTTCAATTTGATCACTTCGTCAGTCAGTAAAATCCTACGTGTACGCTCTTAAAGCCCCATTTGCACTAATGAGACATAATTATTTAATTCCATTAACACACAAATGACAAAACGGTAAAATGTGGAATGAGAAACTTTCCTCTCAATTATTCCATGTTTTGATCTACTAATCAAAGTTAAATATATATTGCACGTTATTTTAAAATACTTTATAAATATTATAAAAATAATATCTGATACGAATTTGTTGAGAAGATTTGATGAGTTTCAAGCGAATTAAAGAAAATAAAATTTAGTATGCAAATTTAAGAGGATAAAATTGTAATATTAAAATTCAACTTTTATTATTCAAATTTTTTGTGATGATGAATAAATATAAATGAGCAACCTTTTTATAATACATTTTGATAAGTGTATTTTGCACACTTATCCAAGCAATAAGTTAGAGTATTTGTTAGTGATTTGAATGAGTTATAACTTAATTATATGTTAATTATGTTTGTTAGATTGAACTCAATGCAATTGATGAAATTAGAAGAAATGAACGAAAAATAAATAAAAATGAAAGAAATTCAAAGTATGGGGACCAAAGTGTAAATATCCAATGATTGATTTGGATCACAAAAGATACTTTGAAGATTGATAGGAATCAATTGAATGCAAATTAAAGTTAAAAAGGAATAGTATATAATTAGAATATTACCATAAATCGATTTTCAATCACATAAGATATCTTCCAGATTTTTGATCAACTTGAGAACCATTTTTTGGATAGCAAATATTCGAATTGGAAAATTTTTATTTCTAGAAGGATTGTAGCTCTTTGAATTAGTGTTTTAACGCACTGAAGTCTGTAAAGAGATAAAATCATGCGCGCCAAGGCAATTTTCTTTATTTGATTAAATCTCTTTTGAAAGGCAATTTGGATGTGAATTTTAACATAATTTCATCATATGAATATAGAACATGGGCAGCCATGGGAAACCCTCTCTTGCTTCTTCATACACAATAGTTTTATCAAATTCATCAAAAATAAGAGGTCAATTCATGACTTTTGAGAGAGGCGATCAATCCCTAGCAAGAATTGAAGGCCAATTACATCAAAAAAAATTGAAAAATTCAACTTTGGACTTGAAAATCAACATTTTTTGTATTCTTTCAAGGTTCAAGTGATATATTTCTATTATTCTTTTTTTAATTTATATATTAATATGCTAGGCTAGATACGTTTTGTATTGGATGAAGATGAACCCTATTTGGTATTTATTTCTAATTCAAGATTAGTAGTTAGTATTTCTTGCGTTTCTTAATTAATTTTGCATCTGTGAGTGGAAAAATATAAATATTTCTAAAGTATTTATAAATTAAGTACACTATCAAAGTATGTGCAATTATGTGTTTTATTATATGATTATTATGAGAATCTCTTTTATTATGATACATGTGAAAAATCAAAGATTATTTATGCACATTTATGACTTGGTGTGTAAGACATACGATATTAAAATTTGTTTGGTATGTGAAACATGTAATATTGAGATCGGCCAGAAAAGTACATATGATTATATACTTCTTCTAGTTCATAGAGGGGTCTTGGCCATGTTCTATTCTACACAGAGGGGTCTTGACCTGACATTGGTCTTGATCGTGTACATATAGTTCATAGAGGGCCTTGATTGTATTCTAAAATTGATTACCAGAAATCTTGAGACTGACTTTCATTCACGGAGGAAGCTAAAAGCCCGTAGCGAAAGTTTTTAGCCCGAGGAGCAGATTACAGATTTTAGTCGGAGGGTGCATTTTTGGTGAATTTTTCAGTACATTTGATGTGATGAGATTATAGCATGATTACCAGCTTATGTTTATATCATGACATGAGATGACATTTTACCACGTTATGTAAATATCTCACGTTTTGGCTATAATTATATGATGTTATCTTACGAGTTATTCAATGAAATGAACTCGATTTTCGATAAAAATGTAAAATCGAAAAAGTATAAATATTTTTGAAATTTTCCACTCACTGAACTATCAATTCATATATTTTCTCATAATTTTTCCTACAAGTAGCAATTGATTCTTTTTAACTAAAAGAGCCTAATGATTTCGAAATGTGAATCACACGACACGTTGAATGTTATAACTTATATTAATGAAGCACGAACTAAATAATTGGGCCCATCGCATTATGTTTACATAAGCATTTGATTTTAATGCATTTTTTGAAGTAACTCATAGTCAGTCTTGGTGATAGATTTGACATCTAGTCAACATCTATCATCGCGCACATCACGTTTCGGGTCCACTAGGATGATTCGGGACAGGTCGTATCAAAGTGGCATTAGAGCATGGTTTATAAAGTTGTGAAAGTTTATATAGTTCATGCTTTGACATATCATGCATAATCAGTGTGTATGGTTACATGCCGTGGTGACAGATATCACAGGCTCTCAAGCTTTTGCTTCTGTAGTGTTTGGAGCCTAAAATGGTGGAAGAATACTTTTAATGGATTCAGAAATGAGCAGTATGTAAGTACATCAGTTACATGATCTGATGGTTGAAAGTGTTATTAGTTGTTGGGTTAGAATGATGGTGTATGTAACTTTTAAAGAGTTGAACAAATTGTTAATTTGAAGGTGAAAGTTTTGATGGTATTGCTAGTTATTTACTTATAGACATTCAAAGTGATAGAGGGTACAACCATTTAAGTACCAATCTTTGTGTAGAATTTTGTGGTTTTTAATATAAACTTGGGAAATCTCTAGTTCTAGCATGTGTAATTGGTGATAATCAGGAGAGGAATTTTAATTATTTTGGGAAGCTAAATGATTGATAGCGTTATCAAAATTTTATGGTGATCTGTGGGCACTTGTATGGGATGATGATAGAGAATCATGATGGTGTATACTTATTCTATATGATAAGAACTTGTGGAAGCAAAAATGATGATGTGTTGATTGATAGATAACAATGCGTTATTGTATATCTTAAGCGTTGATGGAATTAACATTTAAGTGATTTCAACTATTTTAATTACTTATGAGTTGTTTGATTATAAGGGATATAAGACAAATAGGGATAGATTTCATAATGATCACTTATTATTTGGTTATTTGTTGCTTAAGAAATAGAATTAAATGAATATGTGCATTCACATATGTTTATGTGAATTGAAAAATAAAAAGAAGTAGAGAACGGTGGAGTTGGAATCTATTGAGATTGGAAAATTAAATTGTGCAATCTTGGTGGTACATTGATGTGTGGAAGGTTATTATTTTTGTGATCTTAAGGGAAATTGGTATACTTAAATGTTTGAGGTTAAACTATATGACGATAAATGACAATGTTGCATGATACGGTGAATAGCATGTACATGAATGCTATGGTTGTTCTATTGCAAAATAATGTGATGAAATATTTAGGTTATTAAGTTAATTAGTTTTGCCAAGGCCATTTGTTGGATTATTATGTTGTATTATATACAATTTGGAAGCTTTAAGCTAAATTTTGAAGTTAAGATGAATTTAATGAAATTTTAGTGATGTGATTTTTGGGTGATTTTCGATTGTAATTTTGGATTTCACACATAAAGTATTCTATTTTTATTGAGATCTATTTGCTATGGAAAATATGGATGATATGTCGAATAGTTTGAAGTTTAGGGTGATCATTGAATATAAATTTTATTCAATTGTCGGACAGTATCATTGTATTATAATCTTAATTAAAGGTCTTCGTGCGATATACCAAAAGGCTTATGCATTGGTAATAGGTCAATAGCGTCTTTATGGAATAAGAGTATAGAATTATCATGGGTTAAATGTTATTATTGTATCTTTATACAAAGAAAGAGCACCAAAATAAAATTGTGTGGGTTTAGAAATGTAAAAAGTTTTGTAATCAGATTAAATTCTGAGGAAATATTTACTCATGTATCTAAAGCTGATTAAGGTTTGATTTATGATAATGAATTATGTTAAGGTTTAAAAAGTATTCTGAAGTAAACTTATAAATTATGGATGATATTATAGATTGTTAAAGATGCATGGTTAAAATATGATTTATAGTTGTTTAATTGAGGTTGAATTTAGGAAATGTGGTGTTACCGCATTGTGAGAAGCATCGATACTTACTATCATCGGAGTTTAAGGTATATTTTTATTCGAAATGGTGAAAATTGAAGTTGTGTATATATTATCATTGGATGATATAAAATTAAAGGAAAAGAACATCATATTGAGCTATCTCAATTGTTTTGTTGGGGATAACTAGAAATTTAGAAAATTGCGGTTACATAAGATATTGAATATTTCAAGGACAATTATTATGAGGAAATTGCCAAAAGAAACTTATTCGATCCTAACCATTTTTATAGGAAAAGAATTTGATTAAGAATAGTTTAAATTATGACATAAGTGAATATTTGGAAAACATGAAAAGTAGTATCTTGAACTTCAAATTGAAAAATAATTGAGTTTTCCTAAGGGTTGAGAAAAGGAAAAGATGATAATATCATATATTGGCTTTTAGGAAGTTATTAAAGGTATGATAGGAAAGATTAAATTTTGGGAATAAAAGTTTATTGGAGTAATCATTCAATAGATGAGGCATTATGGCAAGTGAGGATCAAATGTGTTCTCTATATTTATTACATGTGCGAATCTTAACTAATATAATTTCGCGGACGAAATTCTTTTAAGGGGGTTAGTCTTGTAACGCCTCAATTATTAAAAGAAAGAAAGAAAGAAAGAAAAGTCAAAATCTAAAATTGAAGTCAAATATATCAAGCTTTAAAAAAAACAAAATTATTGAAACCAAACAAAAGTGGACAAAGTCAGGCCGTGGTTGATTATATTAATCCAAATCCATTTCATTTTCATATCAATCCACTTATATACAATCCATCACATAACATGTATACAAACAGAGAGGAAATGAGAAAGAGAAAAATAGAAGGAAAAGAAAGAAAAAAAGGAAAGGAAATGAAGGATAAAAAGAAGAAGGAAAGTTCGCCCATGTTGTTAGAAAATAAGTGCTTTCTACTAGTAAGCTTAAATTCTGCAATTTAAAGGTAAGTAAAAAATTACTTATTGCGTAAATATGTTTAATTTTATAGTTTTTAAATTGTTAGTTTAAATCCAATTTTATTAAAATGGAACTATTGAATTAAGTAGAATGAGCTATATAATTAAGTTAAATGAAAGAAAACATTAGCTTAAATAATAAAGGAATTTTAGAAATCGCTTAAACGTGAAAAGATTAAGTTTGAGTATCGCATATTTAATTATTGAAATTACTTAAAATAGTTAATTATTGATTTAAAAATTATATCATATTTTCAGTCGGCGGTACGGATATCGAGATAACTTACCAACCGAGTTGATTTTGGCGCACAAAATTCTATGAGTGGAAAAATATAAATATTTTAAAAGTATTTATAAATTAAGTATACTATCAAAGTATGTGCAATTATGTGTTCGATTATATGATTATTATGAAAATCTCTTTTATTATGATACATGTGGAAATCCAAATATTATTTATGGTACATTTGTGACTAGGTATGTAAGACATGTGATATTGAGTTTTGTTTGGTATGTGAAACATATAATATTGAGATCGACCAGAAAAGTACCTATGATTATATACTTCTTCTAATTCACAGAGGAGCCTTGACCCTGTTTTATTTTACACGGAGTGGTCTTGACGTGACATTGGTCTTGATTGTGTACATATAGTTCACAGAGGCTCATTGGCCGTGTTCTAGAATTGATTACTAGAGGTCTCGAGACCAACTTTCGTTCACGGAGGGGGTCAAACGCCCATGGCGAAAGTTCTTAGCCCAAGGGGCGGATTAAAAATTTTAGTCAGATGATACTTTTTTTGTGGATTTTCCAGTACATTTAATGTGATGAGATTATAGCATGATTACCAACTTATGTTTATATCATGACTTGAGATGATATTTTACCACATTATGTGAATGTCTTACGTTTTGGCTATAATTATATAATGTTATCTTGCAAGTTATTTAATGTTGTGAACTCGATTTTCAATAAAAATGTAAAATTAAAAAAATATAATTATTTTTGAAATTCTTCACTCACTGAGCTATCAACCCATATATTTTCCCGTAATTTTTCTTACAGGTAGCAATTGATTCTTTTTGGCTGGAAGAGCCTAATGATTTTGGAATGAGAGTCACACGACATGTTGAATGTTATAACTCATATTGATGAAGCACGAAGTAAATAATTTGGACCCATCGTATTATGTTTTACATAAACATTTGATTTTGATGCATTTTTTGAAGTAACTTATAATCAGCTTTGGTGATATATTTGATATCTAGTCATCATCTATCATCGGCACACATCACGTTTTGGGTCCACTAGGATGATTCGGGATAGGTCATGTCAAATTTTTACAATTCTTGATTAATCTTGCATGTTTATTTTATTATTTGATTGCTTGATTACCAATTGAATATATAGTTACTTGTTGTAGTGTTGGAAGGCTCACAATAAATTTAAAACACTGCTTGATTAACACAAGTGTAATAAATTTTAGAAATAATATTTATCCCGTGTGCAATCTTCTAGATGATTCTGAAATTGAATGCATTCTATTTATTCGAATTCGGACTAGGAATAGATTTGGTCGTGACTAGTATAGATTTAGTTTGTCTTGAAAAAGAAAATTAATTATAATAGAATTATCAATGGTCAAGAATGCAAGAACTAAACTAGTTACATAGTTGAGGATTATAATAAATAATAGTAGGCGGATTCATAATCCAATACTCTCATCCCACATATAATCGAAACTCGCATTTTACAAGTTTTAGTAAATTAATTTGGATTGATTCAAAACCACAAATATTCTTTGTTTGTTTACTTTGAATCTAATTAAGGAATAGTACACTCTATTAAATTTTGTTCCTTGAGGGACGAATAATTCATCACATATTGTTTGTTAACAATCTGTATGCTTACTGGTTTTACATGAACAAGTTTTTGGTGCTGTTGCCAGGGAACAAAGTTTTAAATTTGAGTTATTTGATTTTATTTTTTGATAATTTTGGCTACCCACCTGATCTCTCTTGGTATTGATATGGTTTCACATACTATTCAACGATATATGCAGGATTATGATGATGCCAAGGGAGTAGAATTTTTTGCAATAAATAGTCTCAGGATGGATTATGAGGATATGCTTGTAGAGGACATAATTTGTGAGCTTTATAATGGAAAGCATTATACTAGGCAATGCTTGTATACATGCATTCACTGGCGGAGGTAGTGGGGGGCTATGCTGGGCTATAGCCCAGCAATGTCCCCTAACCCATATAAATTTCTAGGACAATTTTAGAATTTTGGCCCGGGTATTAACACTAGCCCAACTCTAATTTAAATCCCAACCTAAGTCCAATACTCAATTATTCAAGTTATATTAAAGACACTACAATTATTAATTACTCTTTTCAAGATATTCATGAAATGTGAATATTTTATTGTAAAATTAGATATTCAATTTAATGGATGTTTGACTTAGATCTAAAAATAAATTACTTGTTTTAATAGTTAGAGACACAACATATTTTTCTAAATTACGTATGTTTTCATTTATTACTAATTCATAGTTATAAAAAAAATATTTATTTTGACCATAAAGTAGATATTATAATCAAAATAAATAACTTACTATAACTTTAATATTGATAATAAAAAGAATATTTATTAAAACTTTCAGTTGTTTGGAAAGATTGGTTATCAAAGTTATTAGAAGAGTACTCATTAAATAATTTTTTCATTGGTGGATATGTATTTTTGCTTAGTTCTATCATGATTCGGTTAGATTAAAATTTTTTAAGGTAAATATGGTAAAAAAAAATACAATAATTAGTGGAATATCTTAATGTGAGACGTTTAAACTTTTTTTTTATTTCATTCAGTATCGTATACTTTTATCGTGAATGTCACGAAAATAGCCCCTGAAACTTGATTTCTTGTGGCATAAGTTCATTCAACAATTTTTAAATTTCAGCCCATTCTAACATCATTTTTTGACTCCGCCCATGCATGCATTAATCCCTTTATGTCCAAGCTTTTGATATTTAAACAATATTTAAGATGTCAAAAGCTAGCAATTGACAAATCTAATGAATGCTACATGCCTAAGGGTGACTATGTGTCTATGCATCCAGACGGAGACATCATTCTTAAGGGAGTTGATCCTCCCCTGTTGAGCGAGGGAGTACTTGCAAAATATTATAATGAACTTGCTATGTTGAATGAAAGCAAAGTAGGTACAGAAAATTTCATATTTTGGGATGTATTTAGAAGGTGGGGTATATAATCCATTTGAAAATTTTGAAATGAAAGAATTACCATTGCCGATGAATTTAGATTGTGAACTAATCATTCAACTCGATGGGATATCAATTATTGAAAAAAGGTATAAAGAAGATCACAAACTAATTACAAAGAAACCAATTGAAGAAGTGGCAATTAATGATAATGAAATTAACACACATTCTTTCGACGTCATCGATTGTCCAACAATTAAATTTGTGATTAAACTTAAGGATGAAGAAGTCTACATAGTTGATTTTGAGTTGAATGGAATAGGCAAGTCATATCGCATTAAAGGAGGCAATGTCAAGATTTGGAGAATCAACGAAAGTCGATCAAAGTCAAAAGAAGCAAACTAAGCAAGTTATCAAAAGCTTTGTTTAGAATTTCATAACGCGTAACATCAAAGTCAAGCTAATGACTATAAATAAGCACTTATTGAGAGGCAACCCAATTTTCTTCTCTTTCATTTATTTTGCTTTTTAGATATAAGAATAGTAATTATTATTATTTTTAGTAGAATAAGGTATCTTCATTCCCATATTTCTCTTCAGAATGCGTTTGAGTTTATTATAAAGTATTCCATGTTATGATTGATTTTCTATTTATTTTGAAGAAACGTGACATTTGAACATACTGGACAAAGGAAAAGACATAGCAAATAAACCATAACTTTCATGCCAATCCTTCTACGACCTGCATATTTATACCAGGAGAGTACTTAATTCCCTTCTTTGCCCTTAATTTCATATATTGCATTTTTTTTTTTGGGTAAACATTGAGGGCAATATCTGTTATAAAATTAGTGGTGAAAAAACATTGAATTTTTATTGTTTTGTGTGCTCATTTGAATGCCAGAAAAAAATAAAAAATATATTATTCTTGACTTTATTTATTTTTGTTTTTTGCTTTTGTGTACTTGTGTGGATTAGATAATTTTGTCTACCATGATGCATCTATTTGGAACCATGTGTTAGGCTATAAATTGTGAAAAATTTACATGTTAATGTTGATTTATGCTTATTTATGTAAAACTTGATATTTTTTAGCACAAAATTTATGTTTTACATCATGAAAAAAATAATTTGATTCAAAATTTGAAAAAGTTGGAAAACTAAGATAGTGGACCTTAGATGCAAAATTCAAACAACCACTAAATTATATATCCTTGAACCAAATTTTGAATGGTTTGAGAGGGATTGAACTATTGTAGTGAGACATTGAGACAAATGTGAATTCTATATGTGCTAAATTTTGTGTGGATTGTCTAAAGCCAATAAGATAAAAATTAGGTGAATCTTAAGTTATGGGTCGATTTTTTGAGAATGAGTGTTCAATAAGGGGTGTTGCACTAATCATTGCATAAAAAATAAAAAATAAAAGAAAGAAAAGAAAAGAAAAAATATGTCTCTTTGTAGTCTTTATGACTCGAGCGATTAAACTTACAAGAGTATTTAAAACCTAGCGCCCTAAAGTCATCGGCTCAAAGCTCCCTACAGGGGTCATTTAGAAAATTTAATGGAGAGAAATCCGCACATAAAATGTGAAAAAAGGAAAAAAAATCTATAAAAAAAGATTGTTACTTGTCTTGATTAAGCTCCAAACACTTATTTTAGAGAATTTGACCTTTTACAAGGGGTTAGAATTTATGATGCTTGATGTGGATTTTCACACACACACACACACACACACACGTTGATTTTGCATTGGAAAAGTAGAAATTAATTTTAGAATTGTGATTTTCTAGCAATTCATAGTCTTTATACATATATTCCAATCTTGAGACCAAAAGCAAATTATCTAGCCAATATTTTTTTAAATTTTTTGAGTTAGGTTATAAATTTTGTTTGAGGACAGATAAATGTTCTAGTTTGGGATGTTTAATGAGTGTATTTTGTACACTTTTCCAAGTTAGTAAATTGGAATATTGGTTAGTGATTTGAATGAGTTAGCTTAATTATGTGTTTGTTAGGTTGAACTAAATGCAAATTGGTGGAATTGGAAGAAATGAACAAAAAATGAGCAAAAATGAAGAAAATTCAAAGTATGGAGACCAAAGTGTAAATGTCTAATGGCTGTTTGGACTACAAAAGATACTTTGAAGATTGATAGGATTCAATTGAATGTAGATTGAATCATAAAGGAATAGAATATTATCAAAATATTACCATAAATCAACTTCTAATCACATAAGATATCTTCCAGATTTTTGGTCAACTTGAGACCCATTTTTCGGATAGCAAACATTCGAATTGAAAAAAATTGTATTCCTACAAGAATTTTAGCTCTTTGAATTAGCTTTCCAACACACTTTAAATTACCTCAATCAGATATCGAAAGAGAAAGTTATGACCAAAATACTGAATGTTGTGTAGAGAAAAATCATGCATACACAAAGGCAACTTTCATTATTTGATTAAAACTCTTTCGAAAGGCAATTTGAACATGAAATTTAACTTAATTTCATCATATAAATATAAGACGTGGGCAGCCATGGGAAGACCCCTTTTTTGCCTTTTCATATACAATAGTTTCATCAAATTTATCAAGAATAATAGGTCAATTCATCACTTTTGAGAGAAGCGATCAAGCCCTAGCAAGAATTAAATGCCAATTACATTAAAAATTTTAAGAATTCAACTTGGGATTTGAAGACATTTTATACATAAAAATTAGTTGCTACTACATGAATTTAAACATCCATTAAAATTTCTAAATACATGAATAGAAATAAATTTTTAGATCAAGACTTATTAAGTCAAGATTCATTGGATATAAATTAATATGAATGTTAATTAATTGAAAATTAATAATACGAAATTCATACATCACAAAAATTTGTAGTATTTATTAAATATTGAAAAATGAAATGTAAGGTATTATTAAAATAATTGAATTGTAGTAGGATTAAAATCATCAAAAAAATGATTCTCACTTGAACGAACTAAAGAAAATAAAATTTAAAATAAAAATTTAAGAGAAGAAATTTGTACTCTTGAAACTTAACTTCTATATTTTAAATTTTTTGCATTGGTAAATAACTTTAAATGGGCAATATTTTTATACTACATTTGGTATATAAAAATTAATTGCTAATACATGAATTTAAATACTCGTTAAAATTTCTAAATAAGTGAATATAAATAAATCATCTATAATAACTATAAATTCATATAGATCAAGATTCATCAAGTCAAGATTCATTGGATCTGAATTAATGTGAATGTTGATTAATTTAAAATTAATAACACAAAATTCATACATAACAACGATATTGTAATATTTATTACATAATTAGAAATAAAAAGTAATGTATTATTGAAATAATTGAATTGTAATAAAGTTAAAATCATCCAAAAAATGATTCTAACTTGATATGATATTTAATATATTATACATTTAAGTAGTAAAATTAAATTTCAATAAGCGTGAAATCAATTGAAAGTATAGATGATATGACAAAATATCTCGGCAAGCATTGCCCTACCCCATTTAGGGAAGGAATTCCATGGTTAATTGGCAATCGGGGCGGGGATGGAAAACATGCTTCCACCTCAACTCTTATTTCTTATTTTGTTTTCTATATTTTTATATCTAAAATAGACTTAAATATTTATTAAATAAATTATTGGGGAAATTGAGCGAAGAATTAAGATATTTTAATCTTCGCCTTACTATTGTCATCTTTATTTGAAACAAAATGGGTTCAAGGTTTTTATGATCTCACTTAAGTTCTGTTGGGTCAGATTTTTAGTAAATTTTGTGATAATAGTTAATGAAAGATGTGATTGAAAAATTGTAGATTATATAAATTAAAGATTTGTTTAAAATTACTTATTGACTTTGAATTAAATTAAAATTAAAATTAAAATTTTAATTCCTATCAAACAGGGACTTAATATGACTAAGGCTTGCATTGGAATTAATGTCTAGTTAATCATGTTGATAGTGACATGAAAAATTAGGAAATTTAAGCGATCGATTTAGCCCTTGTCTGGGCCCGATTGTGAAATGGGAGAATCAATTCTCCTATCTTATCAGCTGGTCCCACCTGAAGGCATTTTGGTTCCCCAAATGTAGAGGTTCATGCATAAATTACAAGTTTGCCCACATTACTCCAACTGTGCACTGACATATTGAATACAACTTTTGACCGACAATGATAAAGAAATTGGTGAGATAATGCATACATGAGGGTCCCATTAAAACCTGAATATTTTTTGTCCACCAAATATTTGTTACACGGAATTTCAATGCAAGAAAACCAACTGGGGACATGTGACATTATTCATGATAATATTTTTTCCCGATTTTGACATGAAACGACGTCCATTTCTCTTGTTGAAAAACATCATGCTTAATGAGCCCGTCTAATTTCGACCAAAAAAAAAAAATACTCGCGTTTATTGTTGTGCCAGGTAATCTCTGAACATATCCCACTGATCTCGTCGTGATTCCGATGCATTCATTTCCGCTGAAGTTTCGTCACGTGCGCTTGGGAGCTCCACTTCTGCTGCGTCAGGGTCTGTCTCCGTTCTTAGGAATGCTTCGTCCACCACACCCCCCCGTCGAAGAAAGTTATGAATGGCCATGGTTGCAATTACAACATGTGTGTGCATGTCGAACGCATAACTTGGCATACGATCGAGTATTTTCCACCAATTTTTTCAAACGCCAAATGTACGTTCGATGACGTTCCTACATGACGAGTGCCTGAAATTAAATTTTTCGTGGGCATTTTGAAAGTTACGTTTGAGACCAATGTCTCCGTCACAGAATTTTTGAAAATGGTACAATATATCTGAACCTTTATAGGGCGCCATATACCCACGTCGATGAGCAAATCCCGAGTCAACCAGGTAATATTTTCCAGGTGCAGGTTGCGAAAACTCAATCTCGGGATTATGTATTGCCTGAGCCAAGATTCGAGCATCGTGGGAGTTCCCCGTTGTACCTGCAAGCACGAATGTGAAGTACAAATTGAAATCACATGGTGCTAGCACATTCTGTGTCGAAATTCCTTTTCGTCTGATAAGACTCATGCGCTACTCCCGTGGAAGGACGGCTCTAACGTGGGTTCCGTCAATCGCACCAATGCAATCCCGAAAAATGGGATGCTTGTTCAGATTCGGAACGTGATGCTCGGCATAATTATTGTAGTTTGGATCCGGTCTAATTACTCGTCGAGAGAATTCGAGGACCACTCGAAGCACAAGCTTGAAGTAGTGTCCAAAGGTTTCCAATGAATAGTTGAAAAGGGTTTGCACCTGTTTGTATCCCTTCCCATGCGCTAATATGCAAAGAAGCATACCAACCTGTTCATAAATATTTATGTGCTGATGACTGCGAAGCCCGTACTCGTCACACAACATATGTGCGAACACTCGTAGCATGACGGGATACATGTGAAACTCGGCGTAGCATTGTTGAGGACTACAGTTCATTGCGTCGAACATGAACATATGACCATTTCGCACGAACGGATATCGCAAAACACAAGTGCTTTGTTCGCGATAGTAGTTTCTGATAGTAACTCATTAATTTGACAGTACCGAAACCACTCCATAATGTCCACTTGCAATTCTTCCATGAATGCCTTGTCGCCCTATTCATCCTCCGCATTGGAGGTCGGGTGCAACTCGCAGGTGAAATCCGAATGTGCCATACGACCACAATCATAATATGATATCCAACACTATGGCTTTTGCATGTTGTAAACTTCTACTATATTTATGTGCCTTTTATAGAACGATTTGTCTTTCAAGCTATGGCCAGGGCAACCAATAATTTATGTGAAGATGGGACTGATGTGACCAGTCCACCAACTAATGGAGCACTTGTTTGACCCAACTGTGAACAACATTCAAAAGTTTGTTTGTCTGCACATCTGCTTGTAATCTACAAGAATCAAACTTTTTGCATGCATATGAAAATAAAACGTTTCAACTGCAAAAAGCAAACTTAGGCAACTGTCGCCCATATATACTAGACACAAACAAAATGTCGTCACATCAAATATAGTACATGTAAACATAAACAATAGTAAGAAAAGTTTAAAAAGTCCCATGGGCGTGTACGCAATCTACACAAACATATATCACCGCGACTGTGTTTTCCTATATTCCTGATAGCTCCACTCCACCCAAGCAAACTTGTCGTTTGATTGTCTTGTATGTCCAGTACCTCTCTATTGGCCCTCTGTGAAAGGAACTTGCACGTGTAAAAGTACAGATCCGTTTGCTTCTGGAGTCGACCTGTAGCCAGCAACTCGCTCATACATGTCTTCAGGTCGGACACAGCCGCTTCGATGAAGTGGTCAATTTTTGTAGCAATCTTCTTGCTGGCGGAGGTAGCACGGTCCAAAGAGTACGACACGTCCCAAGATGAAAACTTCTTCCTCTTCTCCTTCGATCGCTTCTCGGTGGCCTTCCGTTTATCCCCACTATGCGGGCCGGATTCATCCATGGCCGCCGAGTGCGGTACGGCTACACCGCCCTCGTCGCTTAAGCTGCTACTCTCTACATCGACTGGGATCTTGTCACGGTGGTCTTCGTGTGCACTGTCTTCGAACATGGCAAAGCCAGTGCGGCATGCTTGGCTAGGTGTGACTGCGTACTTATCGCAGTCGAAAACATCCCCGAATAAAACCTTGTATCGGTACAACTCTCGGCAATCATTGTCCTTATACTCTTTATACTCTTTCTTCTCCTGAAGCAATACAAAGTAGACGAGGTTCACATCTTTTGCAAACGAAGTGTCAAAGAAGCAATTACAATCGACTGAAAAAAAAATTGGGATTGCATCTATTTCAGAAAAATAACAACAATGTCAGCCATTCCTGCACATGAACGTGTAAATGAAATATAAACACAATTACAATAACACTTGATAATAATGTGAAGTGCAATTTGCAGTTACAACTATAAAAACAAAATAGTTTAGTAGCTGAAGTACCCAATCCATTAGAAGTGAAGACAATTAGGCATATATGTGACACTTACAGAAATACCATACAATACAATTTATTCTTACTCTCTCTTCCAAATTAGGCGTGTATGTTTCGTTTATTTTGCAGCAAAAAAAAAATAATAAAGCCAGTCATGCTTCAAAAATGAGAGCCAGTTCTGGATAACCTAAATTTTTCCTAAAGCTAAGTGCCCAAAATAATTAACTCATTATACAACGTGAAAAATCAATTTGTCCTAGAATTTCAGCAGAACAGAAACTGGTCTACCTTCTTATAGCAAGAAGATGTAGAAAGTGGAGAATTGTTAATTAAGAAGAAGAATCCCTGTTTCATTACCCTTTTTTAAACAAGTTTGTACAAGTTTAGAGATAAACGACGTAACTAGCATCTTTTATTAACTGCCAACCATCACTCTTGTTTGTAACTCATTAATTTCATCCCATGTAACTAACAGTATCTTCGCATACTTGGGCAACCCAAAGTTACTACTGAATACAAACTTTAATTCTAAGAAACTCATAGTCATTTGGATCGAACTGAAAGAAAAAAAATGCATTTCCCATCAACTTATTTTCAATATGCAGGCACGTGCATTTTTTTTTGGTTCCTTTCGTAAAAATTTGTATTGAACTTGGGCAATTATTCATGAAAAATAATCCTTCAACAACACCAGAAATCAATGAGGTCTCTCGAATTTGGATATCAATTACTCAATTCGTGATACTAGCTATTACCGATGAGTATATGATGGTATTCATCTTTCAATCCCACCACTCCACCGAGGGGCTAATCAAGCCAGTGGACGTGTCATACGCAATGCCACTGCTGTTGATCAATTCTTCAAATCTCTTGTGTTTCAAGCGGAGTGCATCCCATCGATTTTTCAGTTGCTGCTTGCTCCAGTTGTGCCCGGAGTCGGTGTTAAATAAGTGAACCAATTTCTACCATCAGTATTTGGTGAAGCACTTCCCATTTTGGTGTCCATTGGCAATTACAGTCTCACAGGTGGTGACAAAAATTTGCATCTCATAGTCAGTCCATTATGCATGCTTACAAGGCCTCGATTCACTGTCAACATGATGGGCGTTTGATGTGGAGGAATTCGGGTGTGGGTGGTATTTTGGCTGCTACAAATTGGGAGGAAAAAATGTTAGTCTCCATCATTAGAAGCAACCGTTCATGGCAATTTACAGTCAACACAAAAATGAACAAAATGTTCGAGACACTCTACTGTATCGGGGAAATGACAGGGTCCATGGTGGTTCTCTCTCGGTGAGCAGATTATTTTCCAACAACTTACACGACTGTATGTGTGCTGGGGAAACTGGGAGCACCTTTTGCAGTTCAACCTCAAGTGCAAATGTAATTTTTTTTATGTTAGGCCCTTGTAAATCAAATAGTCCAAAGAAATGTATAGATTGGTGACGAGTGAGGAACATGCAAGGGGAACGAGTAGAGATCGAAGACACAGATGCTTACCTTTGATGTCGCACGGGAATGGGGATCTACGGGGACGTCGATTGTGACTGTGGAGTCGCTTGTATCGGTGGCCGAAGAAGGCGAACGTCGTCAAGGCATATTGGGGGTTGAAGCTATTGGCAAGGGCGCCGTCAACCCACTGATATAGTCGTCAGAGTAGGGTGGGGACGACCAGGTTGTTACAGAAACTATTGCCGACTGTCGGAAGATTATTTTCTCACCGTCGGACAACAAAAGTAGCAGATATTGCTGACGCCGGAGAGCAAGTAGTGTTGGTAGCTTCATCCAGTGGAGGAGTGGTGTCGGCAGCGTCGTCCAGTGGAGGAGTGGTGTCGGCAGCTTCGTGTAGTGGATGAGTGCAAACTGTGAGCGTCTCTTGCTTTTTAATTTCGCAGAAGACCGAGAAATGAGGGCTGGTTTGGCGTGTTAATTGTGGGGGTAGAAATGGAAAAAACCAACAGACATGGGTGTCAATCTATTTGATTCCCATATCAGTAGAAGGTGAAAATGTGGCCGTTGGACGTATCAACGGTCAGCAAATCACTTAATTTTGGCAATAAAAGTGCGCCCATACAAAGCCTTAGAACAGAATAAACATTGAGTGCCGACTTAAAATTTCTCTGCAAATATAAAGACTAAACGTGGGTTTTACCCCTTCTGCCATTTATATATTATTTGTAAGGACGAGGATTTGGAAACTGTCGTATGTGGTAAAAATTGCAAAAAAGGATTAGTTGACTTTTTGTGTATATATGAACGGCTGTGATTAAATTTGTTGTTTGAGATTTTTACCTACTTTTAAGTTATCAATTTTCTATGCATTTCGTAACGCGATCAGATTGGGTATATTGACTTTCATTGCAAATGTGAATTTTATGTCTGGACACGCTTAAAAAATTGAATAAAATTTATTTTTACATAGAAAAAGTTTTAATTTTATTATTACTGTTCATAATAAGCAATTTTTCAATCAATTATTGACTATAGAAATCTGATCAACAAATATTACTAACCTAACTATGATTTTCATTTCTTAAACTCACCAGTTTAGATGCTTAAATTGAAATAAGAAGATGAGATATTTGAATTAGACGCTTTTCTTCTCAAATAGGGGGTATTTATTTATTTCTATTGCGTTTTTTATATCGCAAATGGACATTTGAGTTCGAATTATCGTTTCTAAGATAACTATACTTCAATACTTAATCTAATATTTCTAACTTCTATTTGATGAAAATAAACAAAAAATTTTGACTTCTCATGATTTTTTATTTGACTACTCGAAAATAGTGGAATGCACACAAAGATTGATATAGAATTCAAATATGGAATGGATATTAGGACATAGCAATTTCACCTATTGATCAACTTTAAATCTTAATTCAAGATTCATAAATCTAATGTAGTCTTCGATCTAATTCTTCTATTGTACTTAGTTTAACTGTCTCGAGTTCTCATTGAACCTATTTAACTTATTCAATCACATACGCATATGTATCTCTACACGTTAAACTGATTTACAGGATTTTAGTATGTGACCTATATCTAAAACTTACCTCTTTATTCGTAAAATATTCACAAAATCATCAAATTATTGATCAAATAATTCGAAGTATTAAATACATAATTAAAATAAAATATATATAATGAAAGAACTTAAATTTTGAATAAAAGAAATAAAATATCTCAAAAGATTACATTGTTTATCCTATTGAATTGAGATGCAAAGAAGTGGATAAATCTTGCATCAAGTTCCTCCTTTTATTCCACAACTTGATTCCAGACCCCTGATTCTTTGATTTTGCTCTTTAATTCTCCAAATTGTATTCAATGTCTCTCAATGTATGGAACTCTTCTCAAGTGCATCTTCTCTTGTATTTACACTTTCCCTCACGTTTTCCCCTAATTTGGAGTTTTTATAAACTTTAAATGGGCCAAAAATCAAGAGAGTAAAGATGGGACCTAAGAGCCATGTAGTGGAGCCTTTCTATTAAAATATTGGGATTTGAGGTGCCCAGCATCATGGCACCACGGCGCAGTCTCTCGAAAAAAATTCAACATTGCACATTTTTTGTATTTTTATCGTAATGTTCTATTCCAATATCAAATTAGGTTATTCAAATTGGATTGTATAGATAACTCAAAGGAATACAACTTTACTAGAAATAGTTTTTTTTCCAATTCGAATGTTTATTAGGTAATAAACGAGTCTCAATCTCCGGCTAAAAATATGGAATATTGCGGTTGAAAATTATTCGTGAAAGCATTTTGATAATGTTTCACTAATTTCATCCAATTGACCGATAGTATTCTTGAATATTCATCGTGAGATGCGGCAAAACTTTTAAGTATTTACACTTATCTCCTAAACTTTGGACCTCGCCCTTTTCTTCTCCTTTTGCATTAATTAACGCCATCTCACCAAATTTATACAACAACACTAATAAGCTCATTAAAAATATTCAATACTCATAAGATCTAGCCACTAATCAAGTTAAAATAGTATAAAACTTGTGAATAAGCATACTCATCAATGTATTTCCTAGTCTAAAGGCAATTTGGTCATCATAGAAGAATGACAGATAGTAGCTCCTCATTGGTTTACTTGATAGAATCCACGGACGGCAACAAACTTACAGAGACCCGGCTCAATTCGAAGAATAACCAATAACGAGATCACAAGCAAAAAAGATCAACGAAGTCATGAGATTACTCGTTCAAGTTACATGGCCCGAGACTTCAATTGCAACGAGCAAAACATTAAGTTTCATGTTGGGCATGAAAGAGGAATCAAGATTGGTCTACTTAATTCAAGTTAAATTAGAAGAAGCAAAGCCTGGATTGTAGCTGGAAAGTGGTGGGCACACGCAGGCAAAATAGGTCGCGCGGGCACATGTGCAAAATTTCAACCCGTACTTAAATCAATTGGATGGTGCATGTGCACAATACAGAAAAAATCTGAAGGCGATCTAAATTTTCCTTTCGTTTAGAACTCTATTTGTTGGATATTTTCTTGATGTTTTACATTTTAATTAGGGTTTTATGAGTTCCCTATATATAAGGCTCTTTCTTTTTATTGTAAAACAATATCTTATTATTGAGAGATTAAACCAAAGCAAGGTTGCTTTTCTTCTTGTTCTTTATTGAACTCAATTTTGAACTTATCAATGATTTCATCTTTGTGGTGTTCAACAAATTCATAGCAAAGTTTCATATTTTTTTATATTAAGGGGTCAAATTCTTCCATAACTTTGGTTCCTTTATTCAATAAATTATTGGGTCAAGTTACAAACCATGATTTTAACTTTCTTGGGTTGTGATTCAATTTTTTGTGAGTTTTTTGGAGCTACTATTGATATTTGGGTTCACAACATTACTTATAATTGATTATGTTACAAGCGTCACGCTTTATGTGCATAATGACAGTCTATAGCCACTCTGAACAACAGAACGGTTGACATTTATTTCATAAATCATACGAACATTTCATGCTTTCATTGCCTTCGCATATTATTATATGCTTCACTGAGAATTCGACAATTCGCAGACTAGATTTTCCGGATTAACAAATGTCTCCGAAGTGCGATTTTAATACTTATATTAAATCTAGGACTTGTTATTTCTTTTGCTACATATGTGAACCTATTATTGTTTTCTCATATTTCTCTCAGTTAGTAGTGAATGACATGGGCCGTTTTGAGGGGACATGTAATGATTGTTGTAGTTATGCATGCACCCAGAGTCGATCCTGTGTTTGATTGGCCCTGAGGCGAACGATGAAGATCAGGCCCCCCAGCGACAAAATTCAAAGGTGTATTAAGGATGTTGTTTTGTTGTGGGATTTAAGGATGTTGTTTTGTTGTTGGATAATAAGTTTTAGGCCGGCTCACCTAATTTTAGGCCTACTCACCTTGTTATAAAAATTAAAAAAAAAGGGGCCAAAATTAGGCCCCTAATGGTCTTGGGCCTAAGGCAGAGGCCTCATTGGCCTTTACCCAGGACCGGCCTGCATGCGCCACAAGGTCTTTTTGCGTATTTCTAGGTTAGTGACATGTAACTATTTAATATGCGTGTCAAATACGTTTAATCATGTCCAACCCTTTCGAAGTCTTAACAAAGCGCCTGTTAATATTCAATAGTTGTGATTTTGTGTAATTTGATCAGCAGCAATTTATATAAGCATGCAATCTACCGGTCCACATTTTCCTTTTGAAACCTGTAAATACGTTGTTTTCCCTTGTAGGTTTCTTTCTTACTTCTTTTGTTATTTACCCTTTCTAGTGACTTCATATTTTTCCTTTGTCATCATGTCTTCTCAAAATAATTCCCAAAAAATTTCTCAGGACTCTAGAGTTGGAGGTTTTAGACCTAGGGATCCGTCCCCTATGCAGCTTCTTCGTTAAATGGATTTCAGCTCTTTGCGACGCAACCGCATCATCCTTTATCATCTGGGACTACCCTAGAATTCCTTGACCATGTTAATGAAGATCGCGAGGCTTCTATTGATAGTGATAGAGAGGCTTTTGAAGCCTCGAAAATACTTTTTGATATTTCCAAGAAAAATTTGGGTGAAATTTAGAACTGCTTTAGTATTCTTGATACCATAAAATTCATTTGTCCTAGGCAGTTCCAAATTGCGGATCATCCTCTCCATGATTGTATAGCTATCCATAAGCATTTGATGTATTTAGGGCTCAGACTTTCTTTTCACCCTTTCTTTTGTATCGTCATTTCTTCTTTCAATATTGCTTTCACCCAACTTACAAAGAACGAATGGGGCCATAAGGTTAGGTCGTTTTTATTATGGAATATTGCATTTTGAGGGGAGAACTTTCTCTGGATTTTTTCTTTCCATTTTGTACCCACAAAAGGGCATTACTATCTTACTCCTTGCTCCTCCAAAATATGCCCGAAACTCATCACCACTCCCAATAAAATACATAATTAGAATGTGTGAGAAAGGAAAGAGGGTTGGTTTTGCCGGGCGCCCAGTTTCTGCCTTCCCGGCAGAAATAGTGCAATCAAGACAGAAACATGGCACCTAGGCGCCACTCTTGGGCGCCTAGGCGCCCTGATAGGAAAATATATTGCCATTTTTTCCCTATTTCAAAAATACAAGACCTAGAGCCCAGTTTTAAGAGAAGAAAAGAGAGAAAACTTGGAGTGAATTTTACAAGATTGAAGGTTGTTCATCTTGGGTATAAATTCAAAGTTATTTTCTTTCTTGGGGATTAACTTGAGGCTTGTTCAAATAATCCAAATACATTGTTCTTCATATATTCCATTGAAATCATTTCTTCCTCATTTTCTTGTTCTTGAAGTGGTTTGGAAATTTTCACATTGTCAACTTTGTTTGATCTTTGGGTAATCTTTGGGAGGCGTTTTCCCAACAATTTGGTATCAGAGCTTCTTCCTAAATCAAGGTGGCTAAGCTTCGATTTTGTGGTGAGTTGCTTGAACTTTGTTGTGCACAAGGTGTTTGTGAAAATTCTCAAGTGAACTTTGGTGATTTATTTTCGATAAACAAGTGGATAAATCATGTCTACTAGAGGAATGGTGAAGATTGGGAAGTATGAGATAGAGAAATTCAATGGAAAGAATGATTTTTCATATTGGAGAACGCAAATGAAAAATTTGTTGATTTCTCAAAAGTTGCACAAGGCATTGGCGGGAAAGGAGAAGAAGCACGTTGATATGTCGGACGAGGATTGGGAAGAGCTAGATCTTGAGGCACGAGCGTCTATCATTCTTTGCCTTGAAAGAGATGTTGCTTTCTTGGTTGATAGTGAGGTAACGGCATCGGAGGTGTGGACAAAGTTGGAGGCGAACTTCATGAGGAAGACTCTAACAAATCGGATCTATTTGAAGTCCAAATTGTATACTTGCAAGATGGATGAACGTACGCCAATCCGAGAGTACGTTAACAAGTTTGATAGGATCATATCGGACTTGAAGGACATTGATGTGGAAGTAGATGATGAGGATCAAGCACTTCTACTACTTCTTTCATTGCCAAAGTCTTACGAGAACCTAGTACAAACATTGATGCTTGTGGGTGATAAACTTGTGATGGAGGACAACGTCACTTCTAGCGGATGATCTTCGAAAGATTGCAACTAGTGGCATGTCTACCATTGGTAACAAGGAGCAAGCTTAAGGATTGTTTGTAAGGGGTAGAAGCAATGTGCGACCAAAGAGTAAGGCAGAAAAATCTAGATCGAGTTCTAGACCTCTTGCAGAAAGGTCTTGTTTCAAATGCAGCGAGCTTGGGCATTTCAAGGCGAATTGTCCTAACAAAAAGGGTTGGAAGAAGAACAACAAGAACAACAACAATGGGAAGGTGCAAGTCAAGCAAGAGGTAAGCTATGCCTCGGAAGGAGGGGAAAGCGATGAGTGCTACACCATCTCTTGTGATGAAGAAACCTCCGGTAAGTGGATTCTTGACTCTGGATGCTCTTACCATATGTGTCCAAATAAGAAGTGGTTTACTACTTATAGAAGTACTGATGGTGGAACCGTGTTGATGGGTAATAACCATTCTTGTAAAACGGTGGGGCTCGGTTCAATTAGAATCAAGATGCATGATGGAGTGGTTAGAACATTGATGGATGTTAGACATGTTCCTGATTTGCGCAAGAACCTTATCTCTGTTGGTGCCTTGGACTCTGGTGGTTGCAAGATTGTAACATGGAATGGAGTAAAGAAGGTTGGTCGTGGTTCTTTGATTGTGATGAAGGGTATTCGTGAAGGCAATCTCTATGCTCTTCAGGGTACTACAGTTACTGAAGATGTAGCAGTTGGAACAAGTGGAAGTGGTGGAGACCCATGTGAGTGCACTCGGCTATGGCATAGGAGGCTTGGGCATATGTCTGAAAAGGGGCTAGATTTGCTAGTCAAGAAAGGTTTGCTAAAGAACTTGAAGAAGCCTTGCATGGATTTTTGCGAGCATTGCGTGTATGGTAAAGCACACCGAGTTCAGTTCCAGCCAAGTTAACATAGAAGCGGAGGCATTCTTGACTATGTGCACACAGATGTATGGGGTCCGGCTTCTGTCACTTCCAAAGGCGGTTCCAGGTATTTTGTTACATTTGTTGATGATTATTCTAGATATGCTTGGATTTATTTTTTGAAACATAAGAATGAGGTATTCGACACTTTCAAAAAGTGGAAAGCAATGGTTGAAAACAGAACAGGAAAGAAATTGAAGACACTGCGATCTGATAACGGTACTGAGTATACAGATGATGCTTTCAAGGAGTTCTGTGGTAAGGAAGGCATTGTGAGACACTAGACAGTTAGAAATACACCGCAACAGAATGGGGTCGCGGAAAGACTGAATCACACATTTCGAGAGAAATCGATGTGTATGCGATCCTATGCTGGTTTAGGCAGAGAATGGTGGGCAGAGTCGGTTGCAAATGCTTGCTACATTGTGAACCGGTACCCACATTCAAGGTTAGATGGAGATATACCTTACAGGTTATTGACAGGAGAACATGCAGATTATGAAAAACTCAGAACATTCGGATGCACAGCCTACTATCATGTCAACGAGGGAAAGCTCAATGTGAGATTCAAGAAGGCTATATTCTTGGGGTATGCGGTAGGTGTTAAAGGCTATCGCCTTTGGTGTGTAGAGGATTCTAAGTTCATAATCAGCAAAGATGTTACTTTTGATGAGAACTCCATGATAGCTTCGTTGAAAGCTACCGTGCCCGGTGGTGATGATGTTGAGACTACAATGTCTCAAGTTGTTGACATAGAACCAGAGATCAACCTGATTCTAGGCATGTTCAAGAGGAGCATCATACAGACACTCAAGATGAGAGTGATGATGCACTTGAACAAGAGGCGGTTCAGCAAGAGAATGTACATGCACAGCAACAACAACAGCTTGCAGATAACTTGGCTTCCTCTAGGCCACGCAGTACTTACAAGCAAGTTCTAAAGTTGGGGTTAGACGAGCCTTTGAGGCACTATGGGCAGACAAATTTGGTTAAGAATGCACTCTCAGTAGAGGATGATGAGCCTACCACTTTCAAGGAAGCTATTTTAAACAACAATAGCGAGAGTTAGTTGGCGGCAATGGAAGAAGAGATGGAATCACTTCACAAGAACCAAAAATGGGAGGTTGTCCCATTGCCCTTAGGTAAGAAAGCTATTGGTTGCAAGTGGTTGTATAAAAAGAAAGAGGATCCTACCAAGCTCGGTGGTACAAGATTCAAAGCGAGATTAGTGGCTAAGGGGTTTGCACAAAGAGAGGGAGTTGACTACAATGAGATCTTTTCTCCGGTGGTCAAGCACACTTCCATTCGGGTGCTATTGAGTATTGTTGCTCATCATGATCTTGAGTTGGAACAACTCGATGTCAAAACCGCCTTCTTGCACGGGGACTTGGATGAGGAGATCTATATGCATCAACCTAAGGGCTACAAGGTTGAGGATAAGGAACGTCAGGTATGTCGTTTGATAAAATCACTATATGGATTGAAGCAATCTCCTCGGCAGTGGTACAAGCGATTTGACTCCTTCATGCTAAAGCATGGTTTCTTCAGAAGTGAGTATGACTGTTGTGTTTATATTCGAAAACTTCGGGGAGGTAACTATATCTATCTTCTATTGTATGTGGATGACATGCTTATCGTTTCGAAAAGCAAGGTGGAGATAGATAGGTTGAAATCTCAACTTGGTAAAGAGTTTGAGATGAAGGATATGGGGGCTGCTAGGAAAATACTGGGTATGGAGATTAGGAGAGAGAAGACAAACCGACGAATGTTCTTGAGTCAGAAAGGCTACATTGAGCGGGTTATTGCTAGGTTCAGGTTGCAAGGTGCAAAGTCGGTGGTAACTCCATTGGCTCCACATTTCAGGCTCTCTGGTAAACAGTTTCCTACTACAGCGGAAGAAAAGGTACGCATGGATCGTGTGCCTTATGCTAGTGCAGTTGGCAGTTTGATGTATGCCATGGTGTGTACACGCCCAGATATTTCACAGGCGGTTAGTGTGGTCAGTAGATTCATGGAGAATCTGGGGAAGGCACACTGGAAAGCTGTGAAGTGGATCCTGAGGTACTTAAAAGGTACCGCGGATACGGGTTTATGTTTTGGTGGAGATGCATGTCATATAAATAGGTTTGTGGACTTGGATTATGCAGGTGATCTAGATAGATGACGATCTACTATTGGATATGTGTTTTGCATACATGGTGTCCCAGTTAGTTGGCGATCGATGTTACAGGCTACAGTTGCTCTTTCTACTACAGAGGCCGAGTATATGGCCATGGCAGAGGGTGTGAAGGAAGCATTGTGATTGTGGGGTCTTCTAGATGATTTGGGGATTGAGTAGGATTGTGTGGATTTGTGGTGTGATAGCTAGAGTGCAATTCACTTGGCTAAGAATCAGGTTCATCATGCTCGAACCAAGCATATCGACGTCAGGTATCATTTTGTGCGTGATGTCATAGAGGAAGGTGATATTTCACTCTCAAAGGTACACACAAATGAGAACCCAGCTGACATGTTAACCAAAGTGGTAACGGGTAGCAAGTTTCAACACTACTTGGACTTGCTTCACATTAGTCCGTGTTGATATGCCCATGTGGGCATGGCCCTTCGGGGCAGGGTTGAAATGAGGTGGAGTGTATATGAAGGTGGAGGTGAACTATGGAGGCTTGATCCCGAGTTTTGGGTACGTAGGCAACCATGGTTTGAATGGTGCAGCCGAGTTCTTTTGGTGCTTGCTACTTCTTCTTGTGTTCATCCAAAATTTGATGTCTATCAAATGATGTACGAGGTGGAGATTGTGAGAAAGGAAAGAGGGCTAGTTCTGCCGGGCGCCCAGGCGCCCAATTTCTACCTTCCCGGCAGACACGTGGCGCCTAGGCGCCCCGATAGTGCAATCAAGACAGAAACATGGCGCCTAGGCGCCCCGATAGGTATATATATTGCCATTATTTCCCTATTTCAAAAATACAAGACCTAGAGCCCGATTTTAAGAGAAGAAAAGAGAGAAAACTTGGAGTGAATTTTACAAGATTGAAGGTTGTTCATCTTGGGTATAAATTCAAAGTTATTTTCTTTCTTGGGGATTAACTTGAGGCTTGTTCAAGTAATCCAAATACATTATTCTTCATATATTCCATTGAAATCATTTCTTCCTCATTTTCTTGTTCTTGAAGTGGTTTGGAAATTTTCACATTGTCAACTTTGTTTGATCTTTGGGCAATCTTTGGAAGGTATTTTCCCAATAGAATGAGAGCTTTTTCTTAGCTCCCTAATAATTGGGGGCTATATCCTAATGACTGATGATATATTGGTTATGCCATGACGAATCCAGTGAGTTTTTTTCTTTTATTTATTTTTGCATTTTTTTTGTTTTAAATTTTGTTCGTCTAGGTAAATTATTGGGTCCCCTAGGACCTTAGAGAATTTCATGCCATTGTAGCGCTTATTCTCAATTTGAGCTCGAAGGCTCGTGAAGCTGAGAGGCTACTAAGATCTTCTAATCCAAAATTCCATGATTCTTGTATTCTGATTATTCTCAATAAATTAATGAGATAGTTTTCTCATTTTAAATGACTTTTTCTTACCTTCTGGAAAATATCTAATTGTCTGTTTCTTTTTGCAATGCGAACTGACTTGGGTTCACTACTTGTGCGACACCTAAATGCTAGAAAATTACTGTGTCTTTCCCATCTAGGAAACTAGTAAAAGGTGTACTTGTGGGTGGTCAATTTCATCCAAGTGACCTCTATCAAAGGTATCTACTATTGAAGTTTCAAGATCTTCGCCTACATAATTTGCGCTACCCTCTCTATCGAGCTGGGCTAGGGATCCTAAAAAAAGAAAAGCCACAGGTGGATCTGTGCCTCTTACAGATCCTAAAAGTACTTACTCATCCCTGAGTTTTACTCTGAGCCTTAAGTCTCTATTCCGAGCTCTCAGCTTGGTAAAAACAACTAGTTTTTTGACGTAGAGGTGCAATACTCTTCAAAAAAAGCTAAAAAAAGTTGATGGTAAGCAGAATAAATATAAGGAGATAAGTAAAAGTACCGAAACTTTTATTGCGAATGAGGCTTCCTTAGTAGTTGATACTAAGAAGATCTCCTTGGATTTAAAATTAGCGAAGGAAAATCATGTAGCTTATGTTGTAAGGACTAAACGTGACAATTTGCACCTTAAAGGGGATTCCCAAATGACTAAGAGCCTGTTTGGGAGTGATTTTGAGAATTGATTTTTTAACCGTTAGGAGAAAAGTGAGGTCCACTTGTGAGAGAAGAAGTCAAATATGACGGCTAGAATAGTGAAATAACGATCAAAAAATCAATTTTTTTGGCCAAAAAATCACTCCCAAACAGGCTGTAAGTCTAAGTAAGAGGTTGTCCTCATAGATATGAGATTCATCCGTTAGCCTCTGGGACATTGAATTCTCCATCTGATACGTTACAAATCACGTTCCAATTAATTTTCCTTACTTAAATGTGTCGTCTTAAATAGTATTATGGCAAGTAAGGGTCATTTCTTGCAGATGATTGATTCAATTATATCAATTGCGTACTAAAAAGTAAAATTAATAATAATATATGAAATATATTAAATGGGGAGGGGGGGGGAGGGGGGTTTGGTTTGTTGAACTAAGGAAAGTGATAAATTTAAACTAGAAAAGACTTGAAATTTGAAATAAACAAATTGATTCTTGATTGAATGTAAGAAAATGTGATTGGGGGATATTTCGTTCCCATGAGAATGATTTTCATGTCAATAATCACAATAGATTTTCATTCTCAAGATTAACAACAATTTGAGAATAATTACAAGTTCAATTACCTCAATCTCTTCTTACATGTTAGTCAAATAAAACAAGCTCTTTACTCAACCCTATTCATTAAACAACCTAGAACAAGCTCTCTAGATTTAATTTAACAAACACATTATGACAAAAGAGATGAATTGAGTTAAGGGTAAACTCGCAAGCTCGGTTTACTAACTTAAGTGTTAATCCACATGCATTCAATTGAAAATTCTTCATAATCTATCGAAATGTAATTGCTACTAGGTTTTAGAATCAATAGTTATTACGTACTACTAATCTCAAAATAGCATTAATTGAAACAACTTAATCATTTAGTTGTACACCTAAACAATTAAGAAGAACAAAATAAACATTTAAAACTTCATGTCAATAATCACAATAGATTTTCATTCTCAAGATTAACAACAATTTGAGAATAATTACAAGTTCAATTACCTCAATCTCTTCTTACATGTTAGTCAAATAAAACAAGCTCTTTACTCAACCCTATTCATTAAACAACCTAGAACAAGCTCTCTAGATTTAATTTAACAAACACATTATGACAAAAGAGATGAATTGAGTTAAGGGTAAACTCGCAAGCTCGGTTTACTAACTTAAGTGTTAATCCACATGCATTCAATTGAAAATTCTTCATAATCTATCGAAATGTAATTGCTACTAGGTTTTAGAATCAATAGTTATTACGTACTACTAATCTCAAAATAGCATTCATTGAAACAACTTAATCATTTAGTTGTACACCTAAACAATTAAGAAGAACAAAATAAACATTTAAAATAATAGATTAAATACATTAATCAAGAGAATTATAAAGCACAAATTAATTGAAAATCATAACTTGTAATCCCCAATCACAAATATAATTAGTTACCCATGAAATATTCACAAATAACTAATAATTTCTTACAAAACATTGATGGAAAAAGTGAAAAGAAAAACGTATTGATAAAGAGAGAAACGGTAGAAAATCCTTCAATATCAATGGGTCATCTTCTCCAAGCTAATGCACCATCTCCATGTTTCAATTTTCCTCAAAATGTCTAAGAAAATATAGGTTAAAGGAAGAGGAAAAAGAAAGAAAACAAAAGGCAAGAAAAAGAAGAAGAAGAACCAGCTGCTCCCCTAGAGTTCCAAGAATGAAAATCTTGTGTTTGGTTGAATGTTTTAAACTAAAACCTAAAGAAAATTGCAGCATTGGTCCCTGAGATTTTGAAAACAATTAAAAACTTCTTGGGTGGTGCCTAGGCGCATGAACAGTGGCTCCTGAGCACCACAGTTTCTGTTTTCTATTCGGGCTAGGTGTCATGGAGCCCAAATTGGGCGCCCAGCTTACTGAATTTCTTTTTTTTTTTTTTTATAGAAACATCCTCTTTCAATGTCTTCATGCTTCCTTTATCTTTTTCGTCTTTTCTCGCATAAATACCTTCAAATCATCGTTCAAGTCGGGTTTTCGCCTGCATAATAAAAATAACTAAATTAAGTAATAAATCGCTAATGAAACTTACAAATATCTAAGTTTAATGGCCCGCAATAGTTCAAAAACCCGCACTTATCACCATCCATTCTAGTTGATCCTTCTCAACCTATGGACTCTTCGACTATCCCTCCAAGTGGGAATACAGCAACTAATGAGCCTATTGACACTTCAATTCCTACTTCTTCGGAAGCAAGGGTACTCTCGGGGCGCTATGTTTAAGTTAACCAGAATGATTCGACTTTTGGAAATTTTTAGTCCTTGGCTAATTAAGACAACACATTTTTGTCTCATTATCTAATGACAGCGAAACTTTACTCCTTGTTTAAAATTGCTCTTTTTTGGTAATTTTATTAGTAAATATCATTGTTTATATTGTACGAATTTGTTCATTCAACAATCTCTTTGAGCTGGTGATGCTTTACTTAATTGTTATTTTAGTTATGCTTTGTATAGATACATTTATAACGAGTTTATATCAACAATAGAATATATCATTTTCGTGCTGTTTACACATTTCGACAACATCGCTTTCCAAATGAGACTTTTTTAAATTATCATGACAACATGATGAGATGTGCATTACTCTCTTTCCCTTGCTATGACTTTTCAATACATAAGTACTTCGCACATTATTACAATATGTCATAACATTTAAAAGTAAATGGACATGGCCTTGTCATTTTTTATTATAATTTTCTTTGGGTAAAAATTAGTCTTCGCATTTTGTTATCACTTCTCATTTCTGGGACCTTATTTCAGGTGCATATCTTTTTTTGAATGTTTTCATCGTTCATGTTTCATTTAGTACTTGCTAAGTTATCTATACTGATAGGTAGGTTTTTACCTTATCCTTCATGGCATTTAATACTTGCTTTCCTAAGCAGGGAGTTTCAAGCATTTTTTTTTCCCTCATTTTTCAGCGTTATTACAAGGGTGATTTGTTCCTTGAAAATCAAATCCTTTTATTTTGGTGACATCGTCTAAGATGTTTCGCCATGAGTGTCCTGGGGTGTTGATCGAGTTAAAGCATTTTTAGATTGAATATTCGCAGAGTTTATTTTCGAAAGATGGCCAGGACCATCGTGAATTATTTTAGCTTGCATCCTTGACGCATCACATTTGAGAATATTTGAGTCCTTACATTATTACCAAACGTAATTGAAAGAGATGGAGTTGTTTAGAATGACCTTTAGTACCAATAATTTTTAAGTGCGAGTTCCTTAGGTGCTTGGAAGCGTGTAGCGTGTGTGATCTTTATATTTTATGAGACTAAACATCCTTGCTTGTTCCACATTTTCTCTAGGCATGGAGGCTTTTGATGGCATCGCATACTAGCCATTTTAAGCACTTCAAAGTATTTATCTGTATCATGGCCTTTGGTGCAATAGACTTTGCAAAATATTACCTTCCACTTATCTGGAGGTAAGTAAGATTTGTCTGTGCTTTGGAAAGATGTGGCGGAGAACATATTTCTTCTGCCCTTGTATCCATCCGAGTGGGGATATTGTCATCTAGGCCATTCAGATACGAATGTATATGCTTCTATTTTAAATTTCTCTTGCTGTCCTTGCTTTTAGCTCTTTCAATTCTCAAGGATATTATCTTCCTGAATCCCATTGTGAACTAGATTCAATAAATAGTAATAGTATACCTTTTAATGGCATTTCGCCAGGTGGGTATCTTCTCCGACAAGGCTTTCCATAAGACATCTTTTGCCTTTCTATTAGTATAGCTTCGTTGGCAGTCATTTCAACTTTGAAATGAGAGAAGTAACTTTTAAGGAATTCTCCTGCCTTCTGCTTCATATTTAGCCTTATGGTTGGTACCGGCCCCGTTATGCTTTTATTGAACTTTTCTATGTTGTTCATTTTTCATACCTTAAATCTTTCTTGTCACAATTTCTTTTTGTTATCAATTAGCCTTTGGATTTCTTTCAGTTTTCTATTCTTCGATCATTCGCATGGTTATGCTTCCAGTCATGCATATTTACCTTATTCACCATTCTCTCCCGCAGGGTCCTCATATTTTACGCAGATATGCGTTCTCTGATGCCAATCCTTTGAGGTTCTTCGCCATTTCTTACACGTCTACTACAGTGTATGTTCCTTTCTGCTGGCGGTGGCATTGGACAAGAAAAAGCGTTAGTCTGAAACTTTGCTGGTATTTCTTCTCGCTTTCTTTTAGAATTGAAATCACTTGGTTGGATCATTTCTAGATTCCTCTGTTTCTATCCCTATCCTTTTTATATCTATTTTCATTGGGTTTAATCTTTTAGACCTTAAGGATCTCTTAGCCACTGTAGAGAATTTTGTGGTTTCTTTCGTTCAGGTTTTTCACATACGGTTCCAAAGTGCAGAAAATTAAAGAATCAACACAAGATTTCTTTCGGCCTAAGCCCCGGAGGTTCAGCAACCACATCTAACGCCTACATTCCCCGTTGAGCAATCTTTTAGACCTTAAGGATCTCTTAGCCACTGTAGAGAATTTTGTGGTTTCTTTCGTTCAGGTTTTTCACATACGGTTCCAATTTGTTGACAATGGAAATTGTAAGGCAAAGGTCACCCAATATTAAATCGAGAAGCAAGATAATCGAAATCGACCAAAAGTAAACAGTGCAGAAAATTAAAGAATCAATACAAGATATCTTTCGGCCTAAGCCCCGGAGGTTCGGCAACCACATCTAACGCCTACATCCCCCGTTGAGTATCCAACAAGTTGGATTACACTCGGTTGCACTAAAATAGCCAAAAATGGCAACAAAATGTTACAATTGTTCAACAAATATAACGAGATAAAGCAATGATACTTATCTCTCCAGATCGACTCAGCACCTACGAAGAATCACAAAGAAACTTCACTGCATCCCTTTCAAAACATCACAACTCAAGAGGACAAAAGATATTACAGATAATCACTTCGAATATCTAATCGAATCACTAAGACTTTCACGTTTAGGGCCTCAAATCAGAGATTTGAGCCAAAGAATCGAGCAGAAGAAACCCTAACTAGAAAATATCATAAAATTCTGGAAGCATACAACTACGGTTCGAGTCTCACAGAAATCTAATTAGTAAATCCTACTCACCTAACTATAATTTTTTACTTTCTAAACTCACTAATTTGAATGCTCAAACTAGAGTAAAAAGAGAAATAACTATTTAAGAAGGAGACATTTGAATTGTATGCGTTTATCTTCAAATAAGAAACTATTTATAGATTTTCATCCAAGTTTAGGGATAATTTGATCATAATAGAAGAATGACAGATGGTGGCTCCTCATTAGTTTAATAGTAACTAATTTCGTTACAAGCATTACATTTTATGTGTATATTGATAGCATATGGCTAGCTTGGACGACAAAACAATACGCATTTATTTCACACGAACCTTTCATGCCTACATTACCTTTGCATATTTCTATATGCTTCACAGGAAATTTGGTAGGATTCACAGAGCGGATTTTTGGGGTTAACATTAATATTCTTGTATATACAAAAAATAAAAATAAAAAAATAGAGAGATTATAAATACCAATAAGTTAATTTTTCACCTTTTTTTTCTAAGTATTTTGAGCAAATAGCAGCGAAGGTCTTCAACCTATTGTCTATGTTATATTTTCATCATCATCTTTTAAGATTTAATTTTTAACGTTCGCTTTTATCGTGCTGAGAAATTTCGTTGAAATGCCTAATATTTTGATTTTTAACCTTTCAATTTTATCATACCGCTACATGGAGATTTTTCTCAAAGGCCAAGTCAAGTGGATAGTTTAGACAATAAGCCTAACTTACTCTATAAATGTTAATTTTTTAATATAAAAAGACAAAAATATCCTTTTAAATCTTTATAAATTACTTAAATAAGTTAAAGATAGAAATAGATTAATACTTTTTCAATTCTCATCTCAATTGAAATTTAAAGCTAGAGACTCTTTCATTCTCCATCTTCTCCAACACTAAAATGTTAAAACAAATCTTCAACAATTCAACAAAAGCATATTGTGAAACAGTTATTAGAAGTCAAGATTTCATTATTTTGAATCAATGAGTACTTTCCCTTTTCTTTTTGTGTTTATTTAGTTTGAATTTCATTAGTTGAGTTTCATTTCTAACTGTTAAATCCTATGTTGGCTAATTTTAATGTGTTTAGATAGATGGGTATGAATTATTGAACAAATATGTGAATTTTTGCGCAAATTGATGAAAATGTATAGTAGAAAATTAGACGACTGGTTAATAGCCCATTCAATCTATTAACAAATAGTCAATCTTTCAATCTTCAACTGATGTTTTTCTTTTGCTCTTTTTATCAATGTTTAAAAAAAAAACAAAAAAAAAAAAACAAAAAAAAACAAAAATTGCATTAAAGTGCAAATATTGAATCGACACTCAAACATAATTTTGTTACTTTGATGAGTTTCAAAGAAATGAAAATGGTTGATGGACATTGAATTGGACAGGAGTAATGGACAATGTGTTATTGCACTTCATTTATCAGTGGGGTACGAAAGTGTATCGTGATGTACAAAACCTCATCAACATCGATCCCTATGAATACGAGATGGAGATGCGATTTATTTTTCTCGACAATTCATATTTCTGAGTTCCATCGATAAAGATTTCTTTTTGATTTGCAAGTGATATGGCTGATTCAACTCAATAAAATCATCGTACTTCTCTTTGCATAAATCTTCTAAAAAAGGATATCTTTGAGAATGAACATGAAGCAAGACAGCAAGTGATGAAATGTACCATAATGTGGATTTTGGACACAATTGAAATAGCTCAGATATGGCGTAGTTATTCCAGAGACAGTTACAATGTCCATGAGTTCACAATGACACATAAGTCTCCGAGATAGCTTAAGAGAATGTGGTGAAAAATTGATGTACAAACCAAGATCTCATTGCTCTATTCGCACGTGGATACGAGTCAGGTGGAGACTCATAGGCTAGATCTAATTCATGATCTTCTCGTACTTCACATGCAACTTTCAATGATGAATATTTGTAGGTTAACCAACTATTTGACATCAAGAAAGGTCTTTAAGAAGTTGTTTGGATAATTGCATCCAAAAATAACTTCGAGTTCAAAGTGAATTAATTAAATAAGACCTCTTACACAATTACCCATGAGATGATAGTTAAAGAATCAAACTCGCTCTCTATAGTTAAATACATTCAAAATATTCAATTTTTAATGCTACATATATCGACCCAACTAAATAATATATACAAAGAACATGGAGGAAAATAATATGATGATTTAGAGGAAAGTTTGTGAGAATAAAAGTATGGTAAAATAATAAATATATATTGGTTGTATCAAAATTAAATGTTAAAGATAAAGAGGTTGTTGGAGTATTTAGAATTTCATAATCTCTAAATTTGTAGATGCTTCTAATGCAAAGTATACTCTTCAAAAATAGAGAGGCTCTTGAAAATGCTCCAAAAGTATTAAACTATCAAGTGTAACATTTCTTGGCTATTGAAAGGATACAAGCACATTAATTCTCTTGTTTGAAATCCTTTACACACGGTCAAGGTTGAAATATTTTTTAAATGATATCTTATAGCAATGGTTTGTTACCGATGCCTAACATCTACCAGTAGAGGAAGTGGCAAGCAGGGAATTTGGATGATTTCCTTTCTTCTTCTTCTTTTTTTTTTTAGGTTTTTTAATTCCTTTTCATTTTATTTGTTGATGGTTGACATGCCTACATTTCTTGATTTTAGTAGGACTTCTTATAAGCATTATTTCTACAATTCCGTCGACTCCAACTACTTTCCGTAAATGATTCTGTTGGAAATTTACTTAATCATATTCAGGGAAATTTAAATAATATTTCAATTCTCACTAAAGATTTACTTTGTGTTTAGATAGAAACTTGATAGAAATTATACCTATGTTGAATTCTGCAAACTCCATTGTTTTTCTTTAATTTCAACAATCTTGATCTACAATCCACAGCTATCTATTTATCCAGCCTCTAATAAAAATTCACACAGAGAACAAGATTAAGAGAACCATGATTTTATTTTTTTTGTGCTAGCAAGAATATGAAATTTTCTTTACAGTTTTCAAACCCTAATAGCTTATTTATATAAGCCAAGATGGGCTTAGCCCGTCTTTTAACCCGATCCAATATTTAATTAATCCAATTAATTAATTAATTTGGGCTATTAATAAGCAACTCAATTAATTAATTATTCAACACTTATTAATTAATTAATTGGTAAACTTCATTCTTCTAGTTCTCCTTTTGCGTTTTACCCATTAGGTTCCCAATCACGACGACAAACGACATGAATCATTATGTTGATCTAATCAATATGGATAAATCAAAATAACCATTTTAATTTATCACTAATTCACATTCGTTTTCCCAAATTAATATTGAGCAATGTGTCATGGCAATACACATGATAGGAAATGTCACGTTGTATGACAGAACCAAGTTTGTTCGTTTAGCGTGAAAATATAATCTTTTCGTTAATATGATCCATCGATTACGAGATATGGATAAGTTTCAATCTTAATTATCGATTATATCTTCCATTCCACTATTAAGTCAATATAAGTCGAAAACTATTTTTTGACTTACGAGTACACATTGTTCAAGATTTCATTATCAACTTAACTTGATGAAATGTAGATAATAATCTCTTACTATTTAAGAGTGACGAATTTTTATTCATCATTCACAACTTTCATATAATTCTTGACATATCCGAATGATATTGTATTAGCGGTCCTAAGTAGAGCAACATTCACACATTACCAAAGTATGACTGTCCTCATATAAAGCACTATGATGACCTCAAGTGAAATGACCAATTTTACTATCGAATGTTAGAGATTAACCACTGATACTTAGATATTTATCAATGTGGAATCTCTCCATCGAGTCTCCAATGTTTTGTTCTATAACATAACATTCATGTGTTCGTTTAAGTGTCACCATACTTTAGCTCGCGAAATCAGCTACTTCACAAGTAAGAAATGCTACACTTGATGATCTATCCACACTAACGATATTTGTATCTCGTTATTACTTACGATCATGGATGATTTAAGATTCAGTTATCTGTAATTTGTATCTCACAATCAAACTCCTTGAGTTAACAAATCACTAAAACTTAAATTCACGGACTCTATTATTTAATATTATTTATTAGAATAGTGATTCAAATAAATAATAAATCTTGCCAAAATAAATGCATTAAATATATTAAAAGTGTTTACAACCCAAATCGATTGGACTTAAAGCATAAGATTTACAGATTCATCATTCATATTAGATCTGATCAGCTACTCATTCTATATTCTCTATGTTTTTGACGGTCCATCTTTGTAACAATAGTCTCCCAGAGCTCAAGTAGAGAATTCAAGTGAAAAAGTACAAGCATCTTTAGATCGTCAAGTACTTCTCGATGAGTCTCACTAGCGAAGCGGATTGCTCTTTCTTTATTAGTTAGGACTACCATTAAAGATGGGTTAATCAAAGCCTAATGGTCGACAACATTCAACTGTTCTGTGAATAGTTGGGTGTTCGGGAAATCCTCCTTAATAGATGAAATATTCCTATTATGTCAATGCCTCTTGTTCAAAGAAAAATTGTACTGTACATGCGAAATTTTTTCTTAAAGATTCTTCCCCTAATGAGCAAAGATTACTGTATTTTGAAATGTCAATCGGTGATCGCAACTATTTTAAAAAGAAAAAGGGGGAATATGTTAAAAATGAACGTTTGGAACCTCGAAGCACTTTTTTGAAAAGTTTTGAAACCCAGTTGTAATCTTTCCTTTTTTAATTATTTATAGATGAGAGAAAACTTGTCATTTTACTGGACCTTAACAGTCAAAATAGACGGAAATCTTGTAAAGGGACCAACTCTACCTATTTTTTCAAAAGGTTGAGATGGATGACATCAATATAATAGGTTGGGGGAATAACTCAACCATTTTGTAAAAGCTGGGACCAAATATTCAATTTAACCTTTTGATAAATGTTTTATTTGAAAATACTCCTACTTATTATTTTGTTTGATTATGAAGTAACGGTATTTCTTGTCCTTCGGCTTTTCCTCTTTCCATCTCCCTAGTTAAGGGGAGCTTTAATATAGGGTCTCCTTATATCATTTTGTGGTTATTATTTGGCTTTTAAGAGGTTTATCGTGTGTGATTTGAAAAATCTGTAACAAGAAGTCAACATTATTTGGGTTCCGTTGACCTTTATAAGGTTTTCAAATAGTCATTAAACTTATCAAATTATCATCACATACACCACTCAATAACTTAGTGTTAGAAAATTCAGTGGACTCGTTGACGTGACAAATGAAAACGTTAACATGACATATTATTGTCATTAGTCGATTAAAAATTGGCTATAAGAATGTTATTAACGGGAAAAGTGATAAGAAATATTACTAAATAAAAATACGGGCAAAGGCTAAGATTCAAGAACATTTTTTATAAGCTCTTTTAATATGTATAATAACATATTTTTGGTTGAATTGTCGTCAAATGACCACAAAACTGTGTCATATCAGTGAGGTCGTCTAATTTTCTATGTGTCATGTTAGCAAGTCCATCGAATTTTCTAATGGTAAATTATTGAGTTGTGGATGGAAAAATGATTTGATGAGTTTGGTGACTGTCCAATAAAAAAAAATTACAGTTTAATGACCAATGGGCTAATGATACTATAAGTTCAGTGACCATCTAAAATTTTTATAAAGTTTAATGGGGAACGAAAAATATTGTGCAAGTACAATGGCCATTTGGATTTTTAACCCACATTATTTCATGCAAAAAAAATAAAAAAATCTAAAGTTGATGGCCATGGGATAATGATTTGATAAGTTCGGTAGCCATCCTATATGTGTGTGTGTGTGTGTGTGTGTGTGTTTGTTTTTGTGTATGTATAGTTTAAGGGCCAATGAAAAATATTGTGCAAAGTTCAATGATCATTTGAATTTCTAAACCCACATTTTTTCTTGTTGAACCATTATAAATTTGTACTTTATTTTGAGCGGGCTTTAAGTAATATATAGCCTTTGTTTGAGTCCCATTTTAGGGGAAAAATATATTCTTAAATAGTATTTTGGGAACATTTTAACTACACATTTTTCAATAAAATAATATTACATGTAAATTCAGAATTTTTCTTTTTTTTTTAACTACATATATTCTATTAATACACTATTCAAAAATACATTTTTCCCCAAAATGGGGCACAAACAAGGGCATAGTCTCTATTTGGTGGGAAATAAAATTAGATTTTTAGTAAATTTTGATAAAATTTAATGAAATACGTGGTTGCAAAGTTGTAGATCTCATAAAATATGAGATTAAAATTTGTTGTTTACTTGGATTTAGATTAAAGTCTAAATTTTAATTGCTGTCAAATAAGGTGATAATCGTATTTGCATTGTATAATTCTTTACCAATTTAAATTTTTTAGCTTATATTTTCGTCTTACAAATTATTATACTGTGTTAATACTTAAATGTTCCCCTGTTAGGTTTGGAAAACGAAATTTTAAATTTATAATAATGTTTAACCAAAGTTCATGAAATATGCGATTGAAAATTGTGTAACTCATAAAATATATTTTAATTCAATTTTATAGATGAACCAAACGAAAACTATATGAACACTAAGGGTGTGTTTGATTGCACACATTTTCCATAGAAAATGGGTTTTTTCCACCTAATTTCCTAATTTTGTCTTGTTTGATTGACAATTTCTTCCAAGGAAAATATTTCATTCTTTTGGTCACGTGACCACATTTTCCTTGGGGGAAGGTGGATTTTATTTTCCTTGGAATTTAAACTTTTCAAAAATTCTAGGTAACCAACCCACGTTAATCTCTCTCTCTCTCTACCCGCGTACAAATCACTACCGTCTCTCTCATCGATTCAACTGAACCAGGAAGAAGAAATCGACGACCCTTCTCTGCTTCCAGATCTGCCTCTGGGGAAATCACTGCAAAAGGTTGGCAACGAGGCTGTGACTGCATAGATTGAGGTTAGTTTAACAATCAAATCATCATATTTGATTTCTATATGTTTAATTCTTAATTAGATTGAGTATTAATTCTTAATTAGATTGAGTACAAAGCAATTCTTTTTTAATCAATCTTGTCGATTCTCTTTATTTCAAGTTGCAGATTCCAATTTTGTTTTTGTTTTTCTTGATTTTGAGATTCCACGTGTTTGGATGTGGAATGGAACATGGATTCCAGAATTTTTCTCATCTGTAATGACCCCCAACAAAGCAAATTTTTACCCCCTTGGATTTGTCATATTACAACCCATTTCATAATCCAGTTTTTTTAATATCATTTTTTTCAATTTCATGTTCTCTGTACCATGTCAATTTTTTCTCTACTCCGTCTCTGCTTGACTTGATAGTTAATGGGTGGTGTTGTCTACACAATACACAGTGTTGATTGATGGGTGTTGTAAGAATGGTGAAGTTGAAAAGGTAAAGGAATTGTTCTGTAAAATGGAAGAGCTGGGTTTGGTTGCTAATCTGTACACTTAAGCTGTTTTGATAAATGGGCTCTTTAAGAAAGGACTTAAAAGAGATGGATTCGAGCTCTATGAGAAGATGAAGCTTGATGGGGCTTTGCCCGACTTGTCTACTTGCAATTCTGTTTCTGTGATGTATGAGTATTGCAAGGATGGTAAGATGAGCAAAGCCTATGAACTGTTTGATGAAATGCGGGAGGGAGGAGTGGCATGTAATTTTGTGACATACAACACTTTGTTTGTGGATTATGCGAAGAAAAGAGCATGGGGGAAGCAGAAAAAATGCTAGTTCGAATAACTGGGAGGAATTGCAAAGAAAAATGGAAGAGAAACAGGTAACCGGTCAGAAAATTGAAAAAAAACTTGTACAGAGGAGCCCCTATCATTGAACTGTGTCTCATTTCCTGTCATCGAACTGTGTCTCGTTAATAATTTTTGTCTAGTCAGCATTTTTTTATGCAAACTTCGTTAGGTTAATTATTGACCATAGTACTTGATGCTAATTTTTGTCTTATGGAGTTAGATTGAGACAAATGAAAACACGTTGGAAGAACTTAATCCAAAGACATGGACATTTTTCTTCTCGGTATACTTAAGTTACCCTCTGCTCTAGAAGTCATAGTTATTAAGACCTCTCCCATAGGTTCTTAAGCAGTGTTTGGTCCCCATTATTTTCGAAATAATTTTTTTCTCTTTTATATTTGACCATGCATTCTTTAATCCATTTTTAATTGTCTTTCTTTTTAAATTTGGGATCTTGTGATTTAGATGTTCATTTATCATAGTTCGCCAATTTTTTGTTGCTTATCATTCCAAGATTTTAATAATATAGTAATATATAATGTAAACTGGAGATAGATTGATTTGTAAGAATAATTCTCAGTTTTAATCTTCTAGTGCAAGCAATTTGTATCATTTCTAGTTTATAATCATCTCACTGTGTTGGAAACAGTTATTTTATTGTTTAGAGTTCACTGTACCTACTATTAATCTCTGATTAGAGGGATGGTTGAAGATTTGTGTTGGGAATTTACTTAAACATGCACAGCGGAATTTAACAAATTTCAATTCCCATTCAGGATTCAGCTTTGTATTTAGATAAAAACTGTGATGAAAAATATACCTTTACTTGTGATTTGCAAACTCTTTCGCGTTATTCCTTTCCAGCAGCTTGAATCTGCCTCCCACAGCTGTCCAATTGTCCAACCTCCAATGAAATCCACACAGAGAGTAGACAACATCTGCTAGGGTTTGTTTCTTATGCTAGCAAGAATAATGAATACCTTATGGACCTCAAACCCTAGCTGCATATATATATAAACCCAAACGGACCCGGCCCGGTCTGGTCCAATATTTAATTAATCCAATTAATTAAACCCGGTCCGTGAATTAATTAATCCCATTAATTAATTCGGGATTATAAATAACAAATTCAATTAATTAATTTATTCAACGATTGTTAAATTAATCAATTGACAATTTGCAGTCTTCCAATTCTCTTTTGTGTGCGACCCATTAGGTTCTCGACCACGATACCTAACGTCGTGAAATATTATTTTGATCTAATCAAAATTGATAAATTAATACACCCTTTTAATTTATCGTCAATTTACATTCGCCGTCCCTGATTGACATCTAGCAATGTGTCAGGGTAATACATGTGACGGGAAATATCACGTGGTATGACAAAATCAAATTCGTTCGTTTACCGTGGAACTATTATCCCTTCGTCAATACGATCCGATCAATTACGAGATATGAAATTATGTCAATCTCGATCATTGATCATATCTTTCACTCCACTATTAAGTCAATATAAATCGAAAACTCCTTTTCGACTTATGAGTACACCTTGGCCAAGGATTTCATCATCGACTTAATTGAATGAAACGCAGATCATAATCTCCTACTATCTAAGAGTGACGAATCCTTTAGTGATCAATCACAACTTTCATACGATTCTTGACGTACCCGAACGATGTCGTATTAGCGGCCCCTTTCAGAGCAACATCCAACACCGTCAAAGTATGACTGTCCTCATATAAGGTGTCATGACGACCTCAAGTCAAAGGACCAATTCCACTACCGAACGTTAGAGATTAGCCACTGACACTCAGATAGTTATCCATGTGGAATCTCTCGACGGGTCTCCAATGTTTTGTTCTATAACAAAACATCCACGTGTTTATTTAAGTGTCACCACACTTTAGCTCGTGAGATCAGCTACTTACTTCACAAGTAAGAAATGCCACACGTGATGGTCTAACTGTATTAACGATATCCGTATCTCGTTATTACTTACGACCATGGTTTATTCAAGATCCAATTATATGTAATTTGTATCTCACAATCACAACTCCTTGTGATTAACAGATTACCTAAAAATTGGATCTTCGGATTCTATTATTTAATATTATTTATTGTAAAATTAATTTAAATAAATAATAGATATCGCCAAAATCAAATGCATTAAATATATTAAAAGCGTTTACAACCTAAATCGATTGGATCTAGGGCATAACACTTACAAACTCCCACTTGCACTAGATCCAATCACTCATGTATCTAATACCATAAGCATCCACATGACGATCATGTTTCTATTGTGACAACGGCTTTGTCAGTGGATCTGCAATATTATCATCTGTGGGAACTCGCTCTATCTTTACGTCATTCCTTTGTATAATCTCCCTGATGAGATGATATCGCCTTAGCACATGTTTGGATCGTTGATAAGACCTCGGTTCCTTCGCTTGCGCGATGGCTCCATTGTTATCACAATACAAAAGGTATGGGATCAACAATGCTAGGAACGACTCCAAGTTCATTAATGAACTTCTTGATCCATACAGCTTCCTTTGCTGCTTCAGAAGCAGCTATGTACTCGGCTTCTGTTGTTGAATCAGCGGTTGTTTCCTGTTTGGAACTTTTCCAACTAACCGCTCCATTGTTGAGAGTAAACATATATCCTGACTGAGACTTGCTATCATCTTTATCAGTTTGAAAACTAGCATCAGTATACCCCTGAACTTTCAGTTCATTTCCTCCATAGATCAAGAACACATCTTTAGTCCTTCTTAAGTACTTAAGAATGTTCTTAACCGCTATCCAGTGTTTCTCACCAGGGTTTGCTTGAAACCTGCTTGTAATACATAGAGCATATGAAACATCTGGTCTCGTACATAGCATCGCATACATGATAGATCCTATCGCCGAAGCATAAGGAATCTTGTCCATGCGACTCCTTTCATCCTGTGTTTTAGGACATATATCTCTTGAGAGGTAAATCCCATGTGACATGGGGCATAATCCTCTTTTGGATTCTTCCATATTAAATCTTCTCAAGATTTTATCTATGTACGAAGATTGGGATAAGCCTAGCAATCTTTTAGATCTATCTCTATAGATCTTGATTCCCAAGATATACGCTGCTTCTCCCATATCTTTCATGGAGAAATTCTTTGACAACCATAAGTTTGCCGATTGAAGCATTGGGATGTCGTTTCCCATTAATAATATGTCATCGACATATAATATTAGGAACACGACTGCGCTCCCACTTGTTTTCTTATAAACACACGATTCATCTTCATTTCTGATAAAATCAAACCTTTTGATTGTTTCATCAAAACGAAGATTCCAGCTCTTAGAGGCTTGCTTTAATTCATAAATGGATCGATTTAGCTTGCATACTTTGTTGGCTCCTTTGGATTCAAAACCTTCAGGCTGTGTCATGTACACCTCCTCTTGCAGGTTTCCATTAAGGAAAGAAGTTTTGACATCCATCTGCCATATCTCATAATCATGGTATGCAGCTATTGCAAGCAAAATTCGAATGGACTTCAGCATGGCTACACGCGAAAAAGTTTCATCAAAGTCAATATCTTGTCTTTGTGTGTAACCCTTCGCTACTAGCCTTGCTTTGTATGTGTGGACGTTTCCATCCACATCGACCTTTTTCTTGTAAACCCATTTACAACCTATCGGTTTTATCCCACCTGGAAGGTCGACCAAGGTACAAACCTTGTTCTCATACATTGAGTCCATTTCGGATTCCGTGGCATCTTGCCATCTATTCGAATCAACACTTGACTTTGCTTCTGCGTAATTTGTAGGTTCATCATCCTCGATTAATAATACTTGATTAGTAATCGTGAATTCGTACCTTCTAGGAGGTCGAATGATCCTTTTTGATTTACGCTGAGCTGGAGTGTCCTCAGGGTTCTCTATATCCTGATCAAGAGTCTGTCCATCAACAGGTGTAGGATCAGACTCAAGTTCATCTAATTGGTCAACAGTGTCTGTGGATTCTTGAACTTCCTCAAGTTCTAGTTTGCTCCCACTACCCTCTCCTAGAATAAACTCTTTCTCTAGGAATATGGCATGCCTTGAGATGAACACTTTCTTCTCAATGGGATTATAGAATTGATATCCAATTGTCTCCTTTGGATATCCCACAAATACACATTTGTCAGATTTAGCTTCAAGCTTATCTGATTCAATTCGCTTTACATAAACAGCCCCAAACTTTCATTTGAGATAAGTTTGGTCTTTTTCCTCTCCATAGCTCGTATGGAGTTTTGTCGACCGATTTAGATGGGACACGATTAAGTGTGTAGCACGCAGCAATTAGTGCATGACCTCAAAATGATTTTGGGATGTTTGCATGGCTCATCATAGATCACACCATGTCTAATAAAGTGCGATTCCTCTGTTCAGATACACCATTATGTTGCGGTGTATATGGCGGAGTCCACTGTGAGAGAATCCCGTTCTCTTTAAGATAATCTAAAAATTCTCCCTTTAAATATTCTTCACCTCGATCTGATCTTAGCGTGAGTATATTTTTACTAGTTTGTTTCTCTACTTCAAGTTTGAATTCCTTGAACTTTTCAAGTGCTTCATGCTTGAACTTCATCAGATACACATAACCATATCTAGAATGATCATCAGTGAATGTGATGAAGTAAGAGAAACCATCTCTGGCAGTTATTGACATGGGTCCACATACATCAGTATGTATTAGTCCCAGCAGTTCTGTGGTTCTTTCTCCTTTTTCCAGTAAAAGGGAACTTGGTCATTTTGCCTAACAGGCACGACTCGCATTTGTCAAATGATTCAAAATCAGTTGACCCTAAGTATCCATCTTTATGTAACTTGAAAATGCGTTTGTCGTTAATATGACCCAATCTGCAATGCCAAAGGTATGTATTATTTAGATTATCACTTTTATGCCTTTTATTTTCTATATTCATAATAGATGACTCAGTATCAAGAATATAAATTCCATTCTGTAACACACCACAACCATAAAAGATCTCATCTTTATAAAACGAACAACGATTGTTCTTAACATTAATTGAAAAACCATTCATGTCTAAACACGAAATAGAAATAATGTTTTTAGTAATGGCGGGAACAAAATAGCAATTCTCTAATTCTAATACTAAGCCTGAAGGTAGTGTTAAGAAGTATGTCCCTGCAGCTAATGCAGCAACTCTTGCTCCATTTCCCACGCGCAGGTCAACTTCTCTTTTCTGCAGTGCTCTACTTTTCTTTAGTCTATGCATATTTATACAAATATGAGATCCACATCCGGTATCTAATACCCAAGAAGCTAATGAAGTAGACATATTAACCTCGATAACAAAAGTACCTGAAGTAGAAGCTTCAGAAGAATTCTTTCCCTTCAAGCTTGCGAGGTAAGTCTTGCAGTTCCTCTTCCAATGACCTTTCACTCCACAGTGATAACATGGGTCATCAGATTTGGTATTGTCCTTGCCTGCTTTGACTGCTTTGTTATTGCCCTTAGCCTTTTTGGATGTTTTCTTAAAACTTCCTTTAATTTTCCTCTTAGTTCCCTTGGAGAAATGAATAGCTAAGACATGCCCAGTGCTAGCCTTGACATTGGGCTCCACAGTTTTAAGCATATTAAGCAACTCAGGGAGTGTGCATTCGATCTTATTCATGTTAAAATTCATAATGAACTGTGAATAACTATCTGGCAGAGATTGTAGAACCAAGTCAATACTTAATTCATAATGAACTGTGAATAACTATCTGGCAGAGATTGTAGAACCAAGTCAATACTTAGTTCATGATCCATGATAAAACCCAGTGAACTGAGTTTTTCAATAAAACCAATCATCTTCAGCACATGAGCACTGACTGATGATCCCTCTGCCATTTTACACCGGTATAGTTGTTTAGAGGTCTCATACCTCTCCACACGAGATTGTTCATCATACAACTCCTTGAGATGAAAAATCATAGTGTAAGCATCCATACCCTCATGTTGCTTCTGCAACTCAGGAGACATAGCTGCAAGCATCACACATGCTGCAGTGTTATCGTCATCACTGTGTTTATTGTAAGCAGCCACCTCTTCCTTAGTGGAATTTTCAGTAGGCACCACTGGAAATGACTGCTCAAGGACATATCCAATTTTCTCATGCTTGAGAACGATTCTCAAATTGCGGTGCCAATCGAGAAAATTTGGTCCGGTCAGTTTGTTGGCATCCAGTATGCCTCTCAAATTCATATGATTACTCATGATTCAAAAACTGTAAATGACTGGAAAAAAAATAGAATTAATATGTATTATAATGCATGTGCATAAATTCAATATGGACTTTAATTAAATGTGCTCCCACTGTCTAAAATAAATTCATGACCCTCATACATAAATTATTTGAATCCACACTTGATTCACAGTGGGCTGGGATCCTATTCGTTGTATCGAGATCTTGAGTGTACTCAACAAATCCTAATAAAACATTTGGGTAGATGTTATTATCAATTGTATCTCCATACAACTCCCAGATCATTAAGCCGACAACTTTTTTGTCTTCACACATCTTATGTGTTAGCTTAACATGCCTCTAAAACTTATCTCCTTGAGTGTACTCAACAAAAGATAAATTTTAGTTAAGTTAAACCCATCATTCAGAAATATCAAATATTTCATAGTGTCAAACATATCCCTAATAGACCAGCCTTGAGTGTACTCAACAAGCTAAGGTCGATTTAGGATTCTCGTTTTTCACTATAATGATGAAAGGCAAATAATACTAACTTAATAATTTTTAACGAGGGATTTAATGTGCAATGGTCTCATCAAGTAATTAATATATATATATAAGTAATAATATGGATGATTATGGACTTGTTCTATCTAGTTTTCCCGAGCCAAGAGGAAAACTAGTTGGTCAATTCCTAAGGGGTACATTATTGGTCCAATACCAATACACCATCTTCGTGGTGTCCACCTCTTCTTGCGCCTCCAATTAGCCGAGCTTGCAAAATGTATCCTATACTAGTTGGCACGCAGGCCTAAAAGAAAAGGGACTCGCAGGCCCACAATAATAATAATAATAACAACGGACTCGCAGACCCAATATTTAATAAGAAGCTCGCAGGCCCACAACAACAACAAGAAGTAAATCAACCATTCAACACATCCATATGGTCGAGTCCATAATCATCTACAAACATTCATCACATAAATGTTTCATACGTATAATATCTAATATTATATGCAATGTCTCATAAATCTAGCAATTATAGTCGTCAAAATTAAATCAAAATTTTGGGATCGAGATAATTAAACAATTAATTAATCATATTAATTAATTAATTTAATTGACGGGCCAATTTAATTAAAATCTAATTTTAATTAAATATCGAATTAGAGTCCAACTCTAAATTCATAACTATTGGGCGAAGTAATTTAATCAAAATCGAATTTTAATTAATTATTAAATTAGAGTCATACTCTAAGTGCTAATTTGCATAGGGAAGTGGTGCTAATTCAAAATAAAATTTAATTAATTTAATATTAGAGTCCAACTCTAATAAAATTGAATTAAAATTTTAATTTAGGACAAAATTCCGAAACATAATAAAAATTCAATTAAGGGTCAAACTAAATATTTAAGTTAAAATCTAATTTTAACAAAAGTATAAAAGTCGTCAAATTTTTAAATAAAATTTTTAATTCTGGGTTAAAATTAGGGTATGGGTCAAACCCAATTTAAAAATCATTTTAAAATAATTCAAAATTCAAAATTAAAAACCTTTTGAAATTTTACAAAAGTTATCCAAAAGGAAATTAACAGCAGACCCTTCCAAAATCGGAATTTACAGAATAGGTCCCTGATTTAAAATTTGCAAATAGACCCCCATTTGTGAAATTGCAACCAGGGGCCCCAAAATTATATTAATTGCAACAGAGGCCCCCGCCTCCACCAAAATTCTAAACCTAAAATTTTTTTTTTTTCCTTCTTCTGGGGCGGCGCCGCCCGTTAGAAACAACCAGCAGCGCCTCCCGCTGCAGGAGCAACGCCTCGCGCTGCCGATTTGCAGCGCCTGCCGTGCCACGCGGCGGCACCGCCACCCCTCGACCAAAAAATTTTTTTATTTTATTTTTATTTTTATTCTTATTTTTATTTTTATTTTTATTTTTATTTTTTATTTATTTATTTTTTTTTTTTAAGAACAGATCCAAAAATACAAAAAAAATTTAAAACTATATTTGCTAGATTTAGGAATGAACGTGATTAAACTAACATTTAATTTAATCAACACGTTAAACAGTTCTTAACAAATACAAAGTCGGCTCTGATACCACTGTTGGGAATTTACTTAAACATGCACAGCGGAATTTAACAAGTTTCAATTCCCATTCAGGATTCAGCTTTGTATTTAGATAAAAACTGTGATGAGAAATATACATTTACTTGTGATTTGCAAACTCTTTCGCGTTATTCCTTTCCAGCAGCTTGAATCTGCCTCCCACAGCTGTCCAATTGTCCAGTCTCCAATGAAATCCACACAGAGAGTAGACAGCAACTGCGAGGGTTTGTTTCTTGTGCTAGCAAGAATAATGAATACCTTATGGACCTCAAACCCTAGCTGCATATATATATAAACCCAAACGGACCCGACCCGGTCCGGTCCAATATTTAATTAATCCAATTAATTAAACCCGGTCCGTGAATTAATTAATCCAATTAATTAATTCGGGATTATAAATAACAAATTCAATTAATTAATTTATTCAACGATTGTTAAATTAATCAATTGACAATTTGCAGTCTTCCAATTCTCTTTTGTGTGCGACCCATTAGGTTCCCGACCACGATGCCTAACGTCGTGAAATATTATTTTGATCTAATCAAAATTGATAAATTAATACACCCTTTTAATTTATCGTCAATTCACATTCGCCGTCCCTGATTGACATCTAGCAATGTGTCAGGGTAATACATGTGACGAGAAATGTCACGTGGTATGACAAAACCAAATTCGTTCGTTTACCGTGGAACTATTATCCCTTCGTCAATACGATCCGATCAATTACGAGATATGGAATTGTGTCAATCTCGATCATTGATCATATCTTTCACTCCACTATTAAGTCAATATAAATCGAAAACTCCTTTTCGACTTATGAGTACACCTTGGCCAAGGATTTCATCATCGACTTAATTGAATGAAACGCAGATCATAATCTCCTACTATCTAAGAGTGACGAATCCTTTATTGATCAATCACAACCTTCATACGATTCTTGACGTACCCGAACGATGTCGTATTAGCGGCCCCTTTCAGAGCAACATCCAACACCGTCAAAGTATGACTGTCCTCATATAAGGTATCATGACGACCTCAAGTCAAAGGACCAATTTCACTACCGAACGTTAGAGATTAGCCACTGACACTCAGATAGTTATCCATGTGAAATCTCTTAGCGGGTCTCCAATGTTTTGTTCTATAACAAAACATCCACGTGTTTATTTAAGTGTCACCACACTTTAGTTCGTGAGATCAGCTACTTACTTCACAAGTAAGAAATGCCTCACGTGATGGTCTAACTGTATTAACGATATCCGTATCTCGTTATTACTTACGACCATGATTTATTCAAGATCCAATTATATGTAATTTGTATCTCACAATCACAACTCCCTGTGATTAACAGATTACCTAAAAATTGGATCTTCGGATTCTATTATTTAATATTATTTATTGCAAAATTAATTTAAATAAATAATAGATATCGCCAAAATCAAATGCATTAAATATATTAAAAGCGTTTACAACCTAAATCGATTGGATCTAGGGCATAACACTTACAGCTTGGAAGGTCATGCAATGAATTTCTATTATGATGTAGCTACAGTTAACTTTTTATTCTGTAATACTTTTATGTTATTCTTTCTAAACAAATTTTTATTGAATTTTTTTTACCGTGGTAGTTTATGACATGGCTACAACAAAGAATTAACGTCGATGCCGACGACAACATTTAGGTTTATTTTGGACAATGGTCATGCAAGCGATTGTGATATATACTGAACTTAGGCGTCGTGCACGACATCTTCCAAGAGCTCCTCATACAAATTGGAATTCTAAAAGAGAAATAACACTTATAAGAATGTTTGGCACGAGTGATACAATATGTCGTGATCTCCTTAGGATGAAAATAGGTCTATTTCAAAGATTATGTGCTCGTTTGCGAACTTATGGATTGGTTGACAGTAAATACGTTCGAATTGAGGAACAAGTCGCAATTTTTTTGAATACAATCGGGCATGACCAATGTAATCGTGCTGGACATTTTACTTTCTTCCGCTCTGGTCAAACAGTGAGCTTTCACTTTCACAGAGTCTTACACGCTTGTCTTGGACTATACAGAGATGTTGTGATTAATGCCACTCCTCATAACTCACCATACGAAAAAGAAAATGTGCAGCCATGGTACTCCTTTTTTTAGGTTAGGGTTTTGTAGTTATTTCATCATATTTATTAAAACTTCAATATACACATTTATTTTGAAAAGTATTCTTTTTTAAAGGATGCCGTAGGAGCAATCGATGGTACACATATTGCTACGTATGTGCCTTTAGAGGAGCAAGGTAAATATCGCAATAGAAAACAAGTGATTTCCCAAAATGTTTTAGTAGCTTGCACATTTGATATGAAATTTATGTACGTGCTTGCCAGTTGGGAGGGATCCACACATGATGGTCGATTGTTACGGAGTGCAATATTACGCTAAGGACATAAGCTAACATTTCTGTTGGTAAGTTGTGTCACTATTTTGAAAACATTTCCCTCCACACATAAGTTATAATAATTACCTAATTACTATCTTTTGAACGACTCTTTCCTAGATAAATATTATCTTGTTGATGCTGGCTTCCCATCGGTTCCGGATTTTCTTGCACCATACCGTAGGACTCATTATCATTGTAGAGACATTGAAGGTCAATGTTCTGAAATTAGTAAGGAGTTGTTCAATTTTTGACATTCATCTCTACGTAATGTTATTGAGTGTACAATTGGTTTGCTGAAAAAAACGATTTGCATATTTGAGGCATCAACCCTGTCACGACATTGATACACAAGCAAAGATAGTCCTTGCCTATTCTACCATCCACGTTTTGCCTGTTATCCCCCGATCATGGTACGTACTAGATCGTACATAAAAAATTATATAATTCGTATTATATTAGAGATCTTAACAAATTCTTATTTTATTATTTTTAGATGAAATGTGCATAAAGTTGATGGTCAAAATGAGGATACGGATCCAAGCCCCATTCACGCTCCTAAGCATAACGTCGAAGGAGGAACTAACAAAGTTCGCCGTCGACGTACCCAACGTAATGATGAGACTCTCGTTGCCCTATCATTGCCGAATCATCTAAAAAAATTGCTAATGCTATGGAGACTCAAGCAACATTAGATACGCTAAACCACATCAATTGGCAGTTGATTCTAGAAAAATTACAAGGCATGAGTATAGAAAAGCATGACATAATGCAAGTAATGAAAATATTTCGATTGGATGAGAGTCTGGCTAGAGTATTTATGGGTTTGACTGATGAAAAATTCATGCGTGATTTAGCATTTGAGAATTTGGGCCGTGATCCACCTCCACTATTTTAAAATGACTTGCTTTGATAATTCAACAAACATATGTGAAAGTATGACATCTATGTTGATTTTATCTGCTATTTTCTTATGATAGAGATTTTTCAGGTTTTTTTATTTTCGTTTTATGTAATACATTGGACGAAATTTCATCATTATTTATTGAATTGATTATCTAATTATTATTTTTGATTGGAAAGAAGAATATTTAAGTGGTAGAAATCTGAATTGGTAGGGATAATTATTTCATCTCGACAGTGTTTATGCATTTTTCGTACCAAATCTTGGCATGTTTTTATCCACAAATTAACTATTATATTAATTACAATTTGTATAAGTTGGTTGAAGGTTCTGATTGAATCGTTGGATTATTTTATTTTATTTTTAATTGAATTTGCATAGCATAAGTGAACGAGATTGTCACAGTTCCCAATAGCACCAATAATCGCCGATTTTGGATTTAACATGCAAACAATGAACTAGGAAACCGAAGATATATTAAATCTACGGCCTCCTAATCATAAGGCTTACGAAGCTCACCCAAGTTTGTTGAACGCCACGAGAAAATCATCCCGATAAGTTCGAATTGTCCATTATGTTTCTTGTATTTATTAACATAATGGAGTGGGCTCTTTTCTATTTCTCTATTTTATGTTTTGCGGATATGACACATGGACATTGAAACTTTGGTTTACGGATGTACTGGAATTACCCTTCCAGACTCCTAATCAGAAGCATTGATTAGGATTTGGCCGAATTTTTGTCTATAATTTGTTTAAGATTTGGATCATTCATTGACAAATTTTCATGGAAAAAAACCACTATTTTCCATGAAAAAAGTGACAATTTCCATGGGAAATAGTGGTTGTCAAACAGATAAAATTGGAAAAAATGACTATTTCCATGGAAAATAATGGCTATCAAACACTTAAACTTGGAAAATTGTAACATTTTCTAAGTTGAAATTTAAGTCAATCAAACATGTATAATTAACATTTTCCATGTAAATAATTTCCAGGCAATTGAATTATCTGGAAAATATTTTCTTTCCATACAATTTTCCTACTTGCAATCAAATGCACCTTAATATGAATAATAAGGGTAAGTGCATTTTTTTTTTTTAACTGTGAATAAAAAGTTAACTTAAAAAATTATTTTTGCATCCTATATAGGCACCATGACGAGTCACAAAAGAACTCGACTACCTACAATAGAAAGAAATGGATCAACTAAAAACAAAAGAAAGAAAAAATCAAAACATCATCAGCATCCTTGCCACCCTCTTCCCCGCTCTTATTCAAAGTGTCTAGTACAAATACATGAGAAATTATAGGTAAATGGTCATGATACTTGATCAATTTTTTTTCTTTTGAAAAATCTAATAAAGAATAAATAAATAAATTCTCACATTTGCCTAATTTGAACCCGTTAGAGAGAGAAATTGAAGAGCCAAAATTTCACAAACCATAAACCGACTCCTTCAAGATTGATTTTCAAGTTGAAACTTCATCTTTTTCTTCTTCACTAATATTCAAGGTTAGATTCTATTTTAATGGTTTACTTTCTTGGAATCATTTTTTTTTAACGTCAAATGTTGATTGGTCATGTTATTTATGGTATAAATTCATGTAGGAATATGCTACTTGTACATAATGCAATGTTCATGACGATGTTCATCTCCCTCATATGGAGGGGGATCCACTTCAAATAAATGAGGGAATAGACTTCATTATAGACACCCTGATGTATGTGTAGCTTCACACATTCATGTATTGAGCTATAGTATTGCTTAAAATTGAAGTTGTGAAAAAAGGGATGAAATGTGGGGAGAAATCGCCTGCACAACGGCATGGGTATGACTTCGATCGCAGGTTGGAGAAGACAAAGCCTCACCGACCATAGGTAGAAAGTTTGCCTCTTTTTTGTTTCTTTCTTTTTTCTTTTTAATGTGAAAGGTAGTATATAATTGGATGATGAAATGAATTTCATTCATGCATATCGGTAGTATATAACTGCTTATTTAGGTTTCTAAATATTATGCGATGTTCTATAATTTCTTATATAAATTAGTAAGTCATTAACTTTTGTAAGTTGTTGCAGATTGTGGTATGCTCTTAATAATAGAATAAGAGAACATCCCAAAAAAGTTATGCACAATTATAATTATTTGAGTTTTAAAAATGTACTGGAGTAACTTGATGATGATCATAATGTTCTATAGCTCTATCCATGCCTGTGGAAGCTATATTCAATAAGGTGCATGCAATTTTTTTGGATAGATCACCAATGACTATTAACTCGGTTGCTTAAGCTAGTCGAAGGTGATGTCTTGTATTTTGGGTTAGGGGATGGGAATGTATCCCCATTCCCGATATTCAAGTTTACCCTTGTTACGGGGTTATGTTGGAAAATTGGGTTTAATTAGTTGGTTTGACCAACTTTTGACCAATTAATTTAGTGGGTCCCGTAAATCGGAAATAAGATTTCTTTGGCCGAATGTGTTGTACTCCATGAGAAGATTAATATGATATATTTATTTTCTCAAAACCAATTTAGGATGAATGAGAAATTAAGGCCAAAAGATGTCAACTTGATCTTGAAATAAAATAGATGGGAAATTGGAAAATACCAATCCCACATAGGAAAACTAGAAGGATATAAACCACCTTATATAGCTCAAGTTTGGGACTTGGGTTTGGGCTCCAAGGGTACCAATAGTCTTTGAAGAGGAGAGAACCTACGTGCTAGTAGGTTAAGCCAAAGCCCACACGCGCGCGTCGTTGAGCCGGCCGGTCGTGGGTCGTGGGTCTTGGGCTTGGGCCAAGCTGATATATATTTTTTAGTAAAATAACATTTAATTATATTATTTTATAATAATAATAATAATAATAATAATAATATATTTTATGTTATTAATTTTTTCTTCCCCGAATTTTTTATGTGTGACACGTGGTGCGGTGCTTCTAGAATTTGGTGGGTTGTGGTGATTGACTATCCAAACTGTTTGTGTCTTTTGGACACAACTTTTTAGCAGTTGGTCTGTTGGGACACAACCTTTCAACATCTATAAATAGGCCCTCATACCCCGATTTGTATTCATTCCAAAATCAGAATTGATTTTCTACTCTCCCGAAATTATCCCCCTGTCCTTGCATAATTTCTGCTTTTATAATTCAATCCTCGAAAATTACTTTTCATGCATTTCAATCATCCAGTGTGTGTGGAGAGATCTAAACTTTATGGGTTCGTCAGGTCTTGTAATTTGGAGTACTACTATTACAAGACGAGATCGTTGTATCTTGGGAAACGAGTGCTGCTATACCGTCAGTACCAATGCGGGGGATTATCGTTTTAAGGAGAAAGAGTCGAACTCTTGCTTCGACCATTTAAAACTATCCAAACGTCGTTACTCTGCCCAAATATAAATTATGGTGACACTATTATTTGCCAATCTTTTTCAACAATCTTAAAACGATAATGGCAAGTAGTAGTACGTCTATTGTACCCCCTAGTACGTCTGTCGTAACCCCTAACAATGCTCATGGGGAGAAATCGAAAAAATTCACGGGAGTAGATTTTAAGAGATGGCAACAGAAAATGTTGTTCTATCTCACGACTCTGAATCTGGTCAAAATCTTGAGAGAAGATGCTCCAACTGTTGAGAAGAAGGAAACAAATTCTCAAAAACGAGCAGCATTCGATGCTTGGAGTCATAGTGACTTCTTGTGCAGAAATTACATCCTCAATTGCCTTGACAACACACTATACAGCGTATACTGCTCCGTCAAAACGACTAAATTACTATGGGAGTCATTGGAAAAGAAGTATAAAACAAAAGATGTCGGATTGAAGAAATTCGTTGTAGGCAAATTCCCGGACTTCAAAATGGCAGATTCTAAAACAGTAATGACTCAAGTCCAAGAGATACAACTTATCTTGCACGATATACATGCAGAAGGCATAAAGCTTTGTGAACTATTTCAGGTAGCTGCAATTATCGAAAAATTACCACCAATGTGGAAAGGTTTCAAGAACTACCTGAAACATAAACGCAAGGAAATGAGACTTGAAGATTTGATTGTTAGATTAAGAATTGAGGAAGACAATCGAAATGTTGAAAAGAAGTCTGGAAAGCAGCAAATGGAGGCTAAAGTCAACTTGATGGAGCCAAATACTAGCAAGAAAAGGAAGCACCCGAATAATAGCAAGCAAAAGAGTAAGGCCAAGAAATTCAAAGGAGATTGCTATAATTGCGGTAAACCTGGTCAAATTGCAAAGGACTGCCTGCAGAAAAAGCAAAACAAAAAGGACCAAGTGCACTTGACTGAAGAAGACAGACTGTCTAACGGAGTGTCTGAACTAATGCTCTCGGCTGTTGTATTTGAAGCAAATATGGTGGATAATTCGAGAGAATGGTTCGTTGATACTGGCGCTACTCATCACGTTTGTGCGGATAAGGAGATATTTTCCTCTTACACTCCTATCAATGGACGACAACTCTTCATTTGCAACTCAGCAACATCAAAAGTTATTGGTCTAGGTAAAGTGGTGCTGAAGATGATATCAGGGAAAGAAGTAACATTCATCGATGTGCTGCATGTTCTCGATATTCGCAAAAACTTAGTATCCGGAACTCTTTTAAGCAAGAATGGGTTTAGGCTGGTATTTGAATCTGACAAGTTTGTACTCACCAAAAATGATATGTTTGTAGGCAAAGGGTACTTAGCCCATGGGCTATTCAAATTGAATATAATGCCTGTACTCCGTGATTTTGATATTAATAAAAATAAATCTTCTACTTACTTGATTGAGTCTTCTAACTTATGGCATGATAGGTTAGGACATGTAAATGTTAATACATTATGAAAATTAGTAAGTTTAGATTTATTGCCTTCTATGTCCTTTGATCAAAATTATCGATGCGAAACATGTATAGAGGCTAAATTAGCGAAAACACTATTTCATTCAGTTGAAAGGAACTTGAATCCTCTAAAACTAATTCACAGTGATATTTGTGATTTAAAGTTTGTGCAAACTAAAGGAGGTAAAAAGTATTTTATTACTTTTATAGATGATTGCATAAGGTATTGTTATGTCTTTTTGCTAAGGAGTAAAGACGAGACTGTAGAAGCATTTAAACAGTACAAGAATGAGGTTGAGAATCAACTAAGCAAACGAATAAAAATTGTTCGTAGTGATAGAGGTGGGGAATATGGAGTACCGTTTGATGAATTTTGTTCAGATTCTGGGATTATTCATCAAACTACAGCTTCTTATTCACCTCAATCAAACGGTATTGCGAACGCAAAAATCGCACTCTAAAAGAGATGATGAACGCTACGTTGGTTAGTTCTGATTTACCACAGAATTTGTGGGAGGAAGCAATTCTCTCAGCTAACCACATTCTAAATAAAGTACCACACAAAGATAAGAACGAAACTCCTTATGAGGTATGGAAAGGTCATAAACCTTCGTACAAACACTTAAAAGTGTGAGGGTGTTTGGCTAAGATACAAATACCAAAGCCTAAACAAATTAAAATAGGGCTTAAAACTATCGATTACATATTCATTGGATATGCTAATAACAGTAGTGCTTATCGATTTCTTGTACATAAATCTGACATTCCGGATGTACATGAAAATACTATCATTGAATCTAGGAATGCTGTATTTTTTGAGGACAAGTTTCCTTGTAAAGATAGGCAAGAAATAAGCCCGCAAAAATGAACTTATGATTCTGCAATTAGTAATCCTCAAAGTGATGAAGAACCAAGACGCAGCAAAAGAACCAAAACATCTACATCTTTTGGTCCAGATTTTTTAACTTATATGTTAGAAAATGAACCTAGGACATTCAATGAAGCAATGTCTAGTCCAGAAACTCCATTCTGGAAAGAGGCTATCAATAGTGAAATTGATTCTATTATGCAGAATCATACCTGGGAATTGGTAGATCTCCCACCTGGTAATAAACCATTAGATTGTAAATGGATTTTCAAAAGAAAATTTAAGACTAATGGATCAGTTGATAAATACAAGGCCAGATTGGTAGTTAAAGGATTCAAACAAAGGGAAGTCCTTGATTTTTTCGATACATACTCACCTGTGACAAGGATAACATCAATTAGAGTATTAATTGCAATCGCAAGGTTCATAATTTGGAAATCCATCAGATGGACGTCAAAACAGCTTTCTTAAATGGTGAGCTAGAAGAAGAAATTTACATGAAACAACCCAATGGGTTCATTGCTCCTGGACAGGAGAAAAGGTGTGTAGACTCGTCAAATCATTAGATGGACTAAAACAAGCGCCAAAATAATGGCATGCAAAATTTAACAAAACTATGTTGTCAAATGGTTTTAAGATTAACGAATGTGACAAATGTGTTTATATTAAAACCACACCTAATGCATATATAATTGTATGTCTATACGGTGATGACATGTTAATTGTGGGTAGTTGTTATGATATGATAACAAATACCAAGAAAATGTTGACAAAACATTTTGACATGAAAGATATGGGTATTGCAGATGTAATATTAGGAATTAAAATTCTTAAAACATATGAGGGACTTGTAATGTCTCAATCTCACTAGATTGAGACTGTACTTAAAAGGTTTAACATGTATGATGAAAGTCCAGTTAAAACACCAATAGATTTAAGTCTACATTTGGCCGAACATAAAGGCGAACCTGTATCTCAATTAGAATATTCTCGGATAATAGGCAGTCTAATGTATATTACAAACTGCACTCGTCCGGATATTACATATACAGTAAACAAACTTAGTACATATACAAGTAACCCAAATAATGACCATTGGAAAGCACTGGTAAGGGTTTTAAGATATCTATGATACACCTCAAATGTTGGATTACATTATACGAGATATCCAGCTGTATTAGAAGGATATAGTGATACTAATTGGATATCAGATACAAAAGACTCAAAATCCATTAGTGGGTATGTTTTTACCATTTGTGGTACGGCTGTATCTTGGAAATCCTCTAAACAAACATGTATAGCTCAATCCACAATGGAATATGAATTCATAGCTTTAGATAAAGCTGGAGAGGAAGCAAAATGACTTCGAATTTTTTTAGAGGATATTCCATGTTGGCCTAAGCCTGTGCCTGCAATTAGTATACATTGTGATAGTCAGTCGGCTATCGATAGAGCACAAAGTAGTATGTATAATGGTAAGTCTCGACATATACGTCGAAGACATAATACAGTTAAGCAGTTGATCTCAAATGGTGTTATTTCCATAGATTATGTAAAAGTCTAGAGAAAATCTGGCGGATCCGCTTACCAAAGGCTTACCAAGAGATCAAGTATACTGCCTATCAAGGGAAATGGGTTTAAAGCCTACTACATAAGAAACTTTGTAATGGTAACCCAACTTTGCTGACTAGAGATCCCAAAATCTTGGTTCAATGGGATAACTAAGTTATGAAGATTCAATAAGTACTTCGAAGTTAACTCCTACCCATTCCTATGATAAGGAAGTGCTATCTGTAGAAAGTTTTAGGTTAAGTTATACTTTTAATGATTTCTATATCTTGGACTACCTAAGTGGAGTATGGCAGGTACTCTTAATAGGAGATCACCTATACAAGTGTGAAGTGTGGCCGCTTCTATGAGAATGTTTCAAAGGCTTGAATTCTCTAAAGCACTTATGAAATCCAAGAGTTGTTCAGGGCCAAAATGAATACAACAATGAGAACTCGAAAATGTTAGGAAGGTTATTGTGTTGATACTATTGTCTTGGTTTACAAAAACGGCTGACAGTTCAAAACACCGCGTTCACTGATTAGCCAAGTAAATCCAATAGTTTTCTACTACAGAAGGTTCAAACCCATAAGGTACCTATCCAGATGCGATAACATTCCGCCTGATCTCTCTATAGGGTCTGCATAGTCTACTGCATTAATTTCCATTCATGTGGGGGATTGTTGGAAAATTGGGTTTAATTAGTTGGTTTGACCAACTTTTGACCAATTAATTTAGTGGGTCCCGTTAATTGAAAATAAGATTTCTTTGGCCGAATGTGTTCTACTCCATGAGTAGATTAATGTGGTATATTTATTTTCTCAAAACCAATTTAGGGTGAATGAGAAATTAAGGTCAAATGATTCCCACTTGATGTTGAAATAAAATAGGTGGAAAATTGAAAAATATCAATCCCACATAGAAAAACTAGAAGAATAAAAATCACCTTATATAGCTCAAGTTTGGGACTTGGGTTTGGGCCCCAAAAGGTACCAATAGTCTTTGAAGGGGAGAGAACCTACGTGCTAGTAGGTTAAGCCAAAGCCCACTCGCGTGCGCCTCCACCATCCATCCGACCGGCCGGCTCGGCTCGGTATGGCACGGTCGTGGGTCGTGGGTCTTGGGCTTGGGCCAAGCTGATATATATTTTTTGGTAAAATAACATTTAATTATTTTATTTTATTATTATAATAATAATATATTTTATATTATTAATTTTTTCTTCCCCGAATTTTCTGTGTGTGACACGTGGTGCGGTGCTTCTAGAATTTGGCGGGTTGTGGCGGTTGACTGTCCAAAGTGGCGGTTGACTGTCCAAACTGTTTGTCTTTCGGACACAACTTTTTGACAGTTGTGTCTGTTGGGATATAACCTTTCAACATCTATAAATAGGCCCCTATACCCCGATTTTTATTCATTCCAAAATCAGAATTGATTTTCTACTCTCCCGAAATTATCCCACTGTCCTTGCATAAATCCTGCTTTTATAATTCAGTCCTCGAAAATTACTTTTTGTGCATTTCAGTCATCCAGTGTGTGTGGAGAGATCTAAACTTTACGGGTTCGTCGGGTCTTGTAATTTGGAGTACTGCTATTACAAGACGAGGTCATTGTATCTTGGGAAATAAGTGCTGCTATATCGTCAGTACCAGTGCGGGGCATTATCGTTTTAAGGAGAAAGAGTCGAACTCTTGCCTCGACCATTTAAAAACATCCAAACGTCGTTACTCTGCCCAAATATAAATTACGGTGACACTATTATTTGCCAATCTTTTGAACAGGTTAAACCTAGGAGGGGAAGAAGCTTTGAGGCCCAATATTCAACGAAATAAAAGACTGTTGAATGAATATTTTTCAGAAAGGTCTATATTTATTCCTGTACAACTGGAGACTACATTGAAAAAATTTTCAAATATGAAAGATAATTTTATGTTAGGATTGATGTTTATCCTAGAAAGTGTGCTGAGCTACAACCGCCATAAAAATCAATTGATCTTTTTTGTTAGATTTTTTGACGATATTATGCATTCAACAACTATCTACGAGGTCGAATATGTTTTATGGATACATTGCATATGTTCAAGGGCATCCGATGCTCAAGTTGCCAAAAATCAGGTGCAAATATGATCCATATGACTTTTCATTGGTCATGCAGATAAATGTTAGACCTTATGATTTTAACATTTTATTAAATTTCTAATTGTAATATAATTGTATGTGTAATAGATATGAGCGTATGAGGTTATCTATGCTTAGGCTAGCAGGTGGGTAATTTAGAAAGAAGGACATGATGTGCCCTTTGATGCACCATTGGCAAGCACTGGATATCCAAAATGCCAGAGACGTGTCCACTATTCTTCACAATCTTCGAGTGAGTATTATATTTTTAATTTATATTTTATCTGTTTATTGATTCAATAAAATAACTATTAAATATTAAAATGTCAATATGTCAACTGGAAGTCTACATTGAATTTACAGCTACGATCAAGAAGATGGATCAAAGTTATATGTAGCATGTCTGTTCTATCGGTCAAGATGATCACCCGATGTTGTTCTAGATGGAGAAAGGGTATGTAGATTTATATTTTTTATAATTACATGTGATTTAAATGTAGTTTATATTTTCTATTGTGATATGTGATCTTAAATATATTATTTGTTATATTTCTTATTTTTGTAAGACGGCTATCCTATTGAACAATGAGCTCTATCTTTAAGCATATATCCTTTACCTTGTCAATTTCCTACAGAACACCAATTTCTTTTACCCCGCAAATTTCTTGCAGGCATTGATCTCTACCACCATTGATCTCTTGCAAAGCATCATTCTCCATCAGATGATTTGATTGAGCGTCTGAGTAGGCACCTGCGTAGTGCTGTCATAGGTACCCAAAAATAAAATATGTACTTCTAAAAACAAATGTAGTAGTAGAAGTAAGGATCGTTCCCACGAAGAGTATGAAGTTTAATTTTATGCTTCGTAAATAAGAACCGGGGTTTTATCATAACGAAAACAATTCAAATTAAAATATTTAAAGCAATCAAAATAACACGCCTTGATTCAAGTCAACATCCATCATCGGAATTTCACAACTGATAATAGATGCAAGTATATATCAATTCATATTTTGAATATTCACCGTTCGAACTATGTTCCTATCTATCTTTAATTGTAGTTAATTTGAAAGCAAGCGATCTAACTAACCCTAATTATTAGACAACCCAGGACAAGAACTACAGATTTAATCCAGTAATGGCCTTACTAACTAGAGAGATCGATGAAACTAAACAACACAAACAAAAGAGGTTGTATTTAATTTAGTTAAACGTTTTTCCTAACATTTAACAATTCCAACGCAGCAAATTATTAAACCTTGGTTACTTTACAAGTTAAAGAGATCAAACAGTTACGGATTTGATGTTTAACTTAGCGGTAGATTGCAACAAATAGTAAACAAGTAGGCCTCCTAGCTATTAAATGCAACAATCATGAAAGTAAGTACAGAAGAACTTTCAATACCCAAAACATGAATTAAACTATGAAATTAAATTAGATCTCAGAGTTGGAATGGTTTCGAAGCTTCAATATCTTTCGACCAAGTACAAGAATTTAGTTACACATGATAATTCTAATAGCAAAATAGAGAAGAGGGGAATGGGGAGCATTCTCTTCCATTCTGAGACGATTTAGGGTTTATAAAGGCATTTAGAGTTTTGTTACCATAAATATTTTACATAAATTCGGAAACTGAAAATTACGTGCCAGAAGTAAGCTATGAGAAAACTATGCGATTGCATAGTTCAAAAATTTTTAGGTTTTGATTTTTTTTCGCACATAAGAATGTGACCGCATAGTATTAACTTCTTTCCAACTTTTGGGTTTTGGCCCTCAAACTTCGTTTTCTCGATTTCTTTTTTGTTTTTCCTTCTTCTAATGCTTCATATCTTCTTCAAATTAGTCTTCAATTCTTTCACATCTTTGTCTTGCCTTCCTGTTCACCTTTTGGATATTTGCAATTTGGTCTTCGAACCTTTATTTTCTTTCACTTTAATCCTTTTTCGCTCGTGTCTTCCAATTTTCATCGTATTCATCCATTTGCAACCTAAATCAAAATATAAGGGTACTGAGTACATTTAGGCATCAATCAATAATGAAAATGTAAGCATTAATGGATGAAAAATATAACATTTTACGTCTTTATTAGCACCTAACTCAAGTTCTACTGTTGGAGCTAGGAGTTCTACGATTAGATTTAGGATGTTTAGATAAGATGTTTCACTCTATAAGCGAGTAGGTAAAACCCTATCGTCATACATATGGGGAGACTTTCAGGAAACATGAAATGATGATAGGAAATAACAAGAGTAGCGAGGAATGACGAGAGAATGGATGAGGATAGATTGCAGATATGATGAAAGAAAAGTGGATTGTAGATATGATGGATGGGAAAGATGAAAAGATGACGGAGGTGATGGAAGGTGTGATGATAGTGACGGAAGATGGGGTGGAGGTGGTGACGATAGAGGTGGAGGACGTGACATTGGTGGTAGGAGAACTAACGGAGCAAGTGACGATGGTGATGGAATATGGATAAAGGATATAACGATAGCAATTGAAGAAGGGACGAAAGATGTGACAATAGCGATAGGGATAAAGAAGGGCAGGAAGCATATTGTGGATGTATCAGTGTCGAAGGTGGTAGACATAGGGTCGAGATTGCGTCATAGTACATTACTTCTTCCTTCATAGCCAATGTAAAGAGGAACATTTGTAGACAACATGACATCAATCTTTTATCATAACGTCGACCCAATCGAGAAGAAAGTGTTTGAAAGATGGATTGACGATATTTGCCCCGGTTACGTAATTTATGCTTTTGCTAGAAGTATTCAACTTATTTATGCAATCACTAACTTAATGTTTTTTAGAGTCACATATAAGGTTGGAAAATACAACTATTACTGACGTATTGACATGTTTAGGGAAGTGAGACGACGTAAGCACACTTTCCTATGCATGTTGTTCACATAGTATATGTTCATATTTATTTCTTATTTTTTATTAATGTAGCATGTTGGTGATGGAACTTGTATGAGATTGGGCTAGGAGATATTCAAAGTCATTTGATTGTCCTGGACGAGTAATTTTGAGATATGCTTTCAAGAATACTATTGATACTGAAAAGTATATAAGGGACAGTAACCCAGATAGGTATGTGTTATTTGATTACATCTTGGCATATGTGAGAGGTCATGTTGAGCCGAGATAGGGAAAGGGAGGGAAGAGATGTATACATCCATACATTCCAGTGGTAGAGAAATTACGCTGCTTTGCAGCCAAGATCATTTTTGCTTAGTCAATGATGTATATGTACGACTTCGACCATAGTTGTCTGAAGGATATATTAGAGCCAATGACGATCATCATTCCCATGATGGCTAGAGAAGTGAACAATCAAGTTGAAGATAGACTAGCTTTTGTGAGGAAGAAGACAACAACACTACAATAAATATTCGAAGTTTTTTACCTTTGTAACTCAACATCTAGTCATATTTACCAAACTAATATCTTACTATTTATTTACAGTGATGATTATGGTACGTTTGTAATCAAATATAAAAAAATTTCTAAGCATTAGTAAAGTAGTAACGAAACCATTTAGGGATTAACATGCTTGTACATATGTGAATCTGTACTTCTATTATGAAATCATTCCTGCAAGTTGCTACGAATATGCTAGATTATTGCAAGAACTAGGAACTCTCGATATTTCTTGAACGATGAATCAAGTGACTCATTGTAATGCCCCAAAAAATTTGCAAAATAAAATTTATTTGTTCTATATGCTATATATTTATATTTGAAAGTTGTGGAACTAAAGTGAAATTGTTTATTTTAAATTTTATTTTGACCAAATAATTAGATTTTAATAGAAAGAAAATAAGTGTATCGATATTGGACTCTTTTTGTAACTCCTAATTAATTAGAAGTTTTCAACATGAGAAAAAAGTTATTTTGAATTATACTACATCAAGTTAAGTCCAATTAAAAGAATAATAGGTTAATAGAGCTGGTGGGGGCTTGCAATATTAATTAAGTAAAATTCTCTTCCTCTTTTAATTCTTACACCACGTGATTTTTATTCGATATTAAAACATTACTTGAATACAATTCAAATTCTATTACTTGAAACCAATTCTAATTCTAATTCAAATTCTTTGTATTACACAGTTTTTCAATTCTAGTTGCATACAAACTCAATTCAGAATTTTCACTATAAAGAGAAAATAAAGAGAGAGAGAGAGAGAGAGAGAGAGAGAGAGAGAGAGGGGGAGTATAGAAAAATAATATTAGAATTTTCATGTGCCAAATTTTATTTTCTTTTTACTGCCTTTCAATAACGAGTTAGATACTTTTGTGCAACTGGTTTGTTTCCATATATTTTTATATTCAGTAATTTATGCATGAATTGTCAATGGATCTTCGGGTTCTTTAAAAAGGGATATAAAATTCTTCGAAAATCTAAGAGAACCTAAGATGGGTGTGTTGCTTGGTTACACATATAGTCCACAAGAGAAGAGTGGTATAAAGTGTAGATTTTATTGTTGTATTATTATCTATGAAAACTACATGTATCTTATTGAGAATTTTTTAATACTCATTAGTGTACAAATTTTTCAAGTTAGTACAGATCGATTAGAACTGTAGCGAGATGGTGATGCGGACTGCCAAGAGGATTCAAAAATGAAAAGAATTAAATTTTCTATCTTTCAATTTATTAGTTTAGTTTGTTCAAAAACATGTTATTTAACTAGTAAGGTGATTATGTTTTTTTTTTTTTAAATACAATTTCCGTGTATTAACTTAAATCTGTGAATATTCCAGTTATTTTTTTTATAAAGAAATTTATTTTTAAATTTCCAAATTTAATAAAAGAAAAGTGAGTTTTTTGTAACACTTCAAGATTTATGAAAATTTAGGCTGTTACAGTTTGGTATCAGAGCCTGGATATACCTTTCTGTAGACTTTTTTATTAGTTTCAAATAAATGAATTTTAATAAGAACTTGCTAATTTGAAAAATATATTTTAAGATATCTCTAGTTCACACTTATTCTTTGAGTCTTATAGATTTGCGTATTTACATGATTAAAAGGTTTTGTGAAAAAGATATAAACTATCTTAGAGAAGCTTGGGATTTAAGCAGTCCACCTATGACCTCCCTTCCCATCTGGAAGCTTTTTGTTGTGCATTATTCAAATTAACAAGACAAAAAATAATATTTCAAATCATTTCAAATTTAAGAAAAATCTATTTTTAGAAACTTCTATTTTGAGTAAATCCTATTTTAAAAAATTCTAAAAAAATAAGAACAATAAAAAATAATAAAAATAATGTTTTTCACAAACATTAGGATTTCAAGGATAATGGAAAATTTTTAAAGTCTTAAATATGTAATGAGTTAAAGAATTCTTGGCATGCTATGCTCACTGTTCGATCACTCTTCGATGGATCTAAGGTATGAAATGAAATATCATTCTTTTAACATGATTATGAGTTTTCTTGTTTCATGTTATGTACTATTAGAAGTAAGTCAAAGTCCAGAATCCAGAACTTTTCAACTAATCGAGGCAATTTCGATGACGAAATTCTTTTAAAGAGGGGAGATTGTAATGCTACGAAAATTTTGCAAAGTAAATTTTATTTGTTCTATATGCTATATCTTTATATTTCGAAAGTTAAGGGACTAAAGTGAAATTGTTTAATTTTAATTTTATTTTGGCCAAATAATTAGATTTTAATAGAGGAAAAAATAAGTGTATCATTATTGGACTCTTTTTTGTAGCTCGTACTTAATTACAAGTTTTCAACACGAGAAAAAGTCATTTTAGATTATACTTTATCAAATTAATTCCGATTAAAAGAATAATAGGTTAATAAAGTTGGTGGAGGCTTGTAATATTAATTAAGTAAAATTCTTTTCCTTTTTTAATTCCTACCCCCACTCGATTTTTATTTGATATGAAAACATTATTTGAATACAATTCAAATTCTATTATTTGAAACCAATTCTTTATTCAAATTCCTTGCTTACACTATTTTGTCAATTCTAGTTGCATACAACCTCAATTTAGAATTTTTACTATAAATACTACAAAAATTCTCATTATTTTATCACAGAAAATAAAGAGAGAGCCATAGTAGAGAGAGAGAGGGGGAGGGGGGAATGAGCGGAAAGTATAAAAAAATAATATGAGAATTTTCGTGTGCAATATTTTATTTTCTTTTTACAATCCTTCAATAACAAGGTAAAATACTTTTGTACAAGTGGTTTGTTTTCGTATACATGTATGTTCAGTAATTTATGCATGAATGGTATGGACATTCGGGTTCTTTAAAAAGAGATGAAATCCTTTGAGAATTTAGGAGGACGTAAGATTAGTGTGTCGCTTGATTACCGATATACTCCATAAGAGAAGTGTGGATTTTATTGTTTATAAATGTTTATGGAAACTGCATGTATTTTACTGGAAAATTTTAAATAATCACTCTTACAATAATTTTTTAGATTAGTTTGAGTCGATCGGAATTGTAGCGAGATAGTGATGCGAACTGGAAAGACAATTCGAAAAAGAAAAGAATTAAACTTTCTATCTTTCAATTTATTAGTTTAGTTTGTTCAAAGACATGTTATTTAATTAACAAGGTGATTATTTTTTTAAGATACAATTTCCATGTATTAATTTAAATCTGTGAATATTCTAGTTATTTTTTTATAAAAAAATTTATTTTTATAGTTCCGCATTATACAAAGACAAGTGGTTTTTTTTTTTTTTTTTTTTTTTTTTTTTTTTTTTTGTAACATTTCAAGATTTACGAAAATTTTAAGTGTTACACTCACATTGTTTGACGTCATCATATTATACTAAATTCTTTTAAAATGTGATCGTGCCCAATGTTCTATTTCTAGTTACTTTGTTAAATACTCATAAATCATGTGATTTACTATCTTTTCGCTCATGTATTCATTATACTCCTCAAGAGTGTATGCGTCTGCAACTTTTCTAAACAACGACATGATCCCAAGAGCCCGATACTTGGTCTTCAAGTTGCATTGTCTACGGTACATGTAGTAACCATGATGTGCATCAAGACAAACATAAGCAATATTATTTATTATAACTTGACCCTGATCAGTTATAAATATAAGATTTTCAACGTCTCAAATTACTTCTCTTAGCTTTATAAAGAACCAATATATTGATCGATCATTCTCGCTATTGACCATGTCGAATGCAAGATGATAAATTTGAATATTTGCATTACGACATGTAACAATAACCAACTTGCCTTTGTATCTAACTTTTGAGGCTGTGTCGTCGACTAGAATTAGGAGTCCCATTGAATTAAGAAATCTCTAAATGCATTATCCAAGAGCTATGAAGACATATATGAAATGGTTGTCATCAACAATATCAATAAAAGAACGTCAAGCCATGATTAGTTCTTCCCATAAATACTATACCATTTTAGCATGACTCTTATTAGGTGAACCCATCTAATCTTCTAACGCACATCTTTTTGCCTTCCAAGTTTGTTATCATGACTATTCCCTACTCTGAACAGATATCGTTAATGATGTCTGCAGGTTTGTGAATTGTCCTTGGATCCTGAAACTTGTGCATTTTATGTTTGCCAATAAATCGTGATCTTTCTTGTCTATGATCTTTGCAGTGATTACCCATTTGGTAAGCATGTTCTCATGAATACTTGTGAACTACAAAAAAATCAGTTATGTCAAACTTCGTTGCTCACAAACGCAAATTGCAATCGTCGTTTACACAAATAATTGGGTAGGTATTCCTATTTGATTTCTTTACTTTGAAATCGAAGTTGTGTTTTAATGCTACCATGTACACAACTTCATGTACATCCCTCTTGCTGTCAAATAGTTGGTCAATCTACAAATCTTCATAATCGGAATCCACACGTGAGAATCTTATAAGAGGCCCAGCCTGTGAGTTCCCACATAAATTGAGTCTCAACCAGATTAATCAATTAGATATTGGCTTTTAAATGAAATGTTCTTCCCATTATTTTGAAATGCCTCGGGAGGTTTATACGTAACCGTGAGATTATGATGTGTAGCAACTATCTCTAGAATAACTACATCCTCCTGAGCTATCTTCTCCGCGTCTCGAAAATCATCCCCATTATGACCTAATTCATTAGACGCTTTGTGCTCATTGCTGGGTCATGCAGAGAGTAGAACTAAGATCTTTGTTGAGTTGAATTAGTCACCTCAAATACACCTCAGAAGTAATCTTTACCCATGGAACCAAAATATTTGAATGATTGAGAAATATAAATCTCAAGTCCATATCATATTCAGAGCGAGCAACATTGAGGAGGTTTTGTAAATTACGATAGATGTCCATATATGATGTAGCCAATATTAAAAAAATTGTAGAAACACTTTTTCATCACTCGTTCATTTTCATAACCATCAATTATTTTCATTTCTTTGAAATTTATCGAAGTACAAGATTGGGATAAGTGTTGATTCCTTATTTACATTTTATTTAAAAAAAATGGACGGCTATACTATCCGGATGAATTTTTCTCCCTTCTTTACTCGTAAAATTTATAGATTTGTCCAATAATTTGTAAAAATGTATATAAACATGCTCAAATAAATCAAAATAAGGTATAACGATTAAAAAGTAAACTAAATAAATGAAATTAGCTTATCAATTCAAAATAATCGAAATTAGCTTCTAGTGAATATTCATGAGATCTTTGTTGAGAAGGCAACCAACTTGAGAAGGAGCCCACATTTGCAGTCTAAGTTTGATCATGCAATCTATTTGACTATCTCACTATTAAAATTTTTTTCCTTTACAATTTTGTTTAAGGTATTGGATTCTTCATTACAGTTTTTAAGCGTCAATGTCTTAATAAAATTCAAGTAAATATATTATATATCTACTAAAATTTTGACACCTCTAAACTTTAATGTTAATGTTAGGACAGCAAAGGAGGAACCAAATCCTAAATGTATGTAATTTTGCCATTACAATAAAAGATACTTAGGTCGCTAGAATATGAAGGATGCAAAATGTGGAGAATATTTATTTAAAGTTATTTAATATTCCCTAAACGTCATGTAAAATAGTTATTCATAATATCACTGGCAAGAACCTAATTAATAGTTAATAGTTTTGTGGAAAACATTGTATCAAGTGTATTTCCAGATAAAGTCCCCAATTCCATTTTTCATAAACATATCCTAAAATTTTCAAAGACAACCTTTTGCTTACTTACATTTCGAACAATAGTATTGTATTTGTAGTCAATGTCCTAAATATTTCGGACAATAGTATTGTATTTCAAAGTCAATTGTAAATTCCACTTGCCTATCTTGTGGAATGCCTAGTAGATCTTCTGAAAATACGGTTGCAAAGTCTTGCTCAACGTTAATATCATTTTTGTATGTTTGGAACCGATGATATTAACTAAGAACCTTGGCATGACTCCTTTCTCAACATCTTCTCCACTTGTAAAGCCGACACAAGGCAAGGTAGAGACTTGAACTTTGCTCCAAAAAATGGAACTCTTCCTCTCTCGATCTATAAAATAACACTTATTTCTTGTGACATCAAATGTTCGCATGATTGAGTCCCAACCATTCCATGCCTATAATAACGTCGAAGTCCTTCATCACCAAAATGTATAAGTCCACCTAAAGTATTTTTCCATCAATCTCTAACTTCATAGTTTTAGTCATCTTATTTGTACTAAGAGTTCATGTTGAAGGGATTCTAACCTCTAATTCATTATTCATTTTCTCACATGTAAAGTTAAACCTAGGGACGAAGGATGTAGAGATAAAATAATTTGTAGCCCCAGAGTCAATAAATACATGAGTAGATACATCAGATAATAATAGAGTACCTATTTCGTAATTATCTTGTTAGACTTAGCGATAAAGGATACAAAATCAAGAACATAAACAGGTACTTCAAATAATAATAAAATGCATGCTATCACATTTGAATCCTGTTCCTCCTCATGTTGATTTATTGCAAAAAGACGGACATTCCCTTTCTTGTTCTTGTCCTGATCATCATTCTTTTTCTTTAGAGGCTCTATATCGTTAAGAGCAATGTATCCCGACTTGCTACACCTAAAACACATGTTTTTCCTAAGTAAGCATTCACCGTTGTGGATTTTATTACACTTAGAACAAGGTGTAATACACACACTCGTCCCACTGATATGAACTCTTGTGTTTGGTCTTTTATTCTTCCAGTTACGCTTATCCTTACTTTAATCGTTTCACTTTCTTTTTCCCAATGACTCATTGCCCTACTAGACATACTGTTCAAAGGTAGTCCTCTAATATGAAACAACATGATCTCTCTCTAGCGTTTCATGATATGAAGTGAAATGATGAGACATGATGATCATGCCAATATCTGGGCGTAGTCTATTTTCGAACCTCCAGATCTTCTTAACTATTGTATCTATCTAGTGCGGGGCATACTTTGAGAGCTGCTCAAATTGCCTCTTGTAATCAGTAAGCAATAAGTTTCCTTGTTTGAGTTGTAGAAACTTTGGTTCCTTGAAGTCTCTTAAAGCCTGTGAAAAGTACTTCGCCATCATTTCATCCTTAAGCTACTCCTAAGTCAAGTTACGCTGTAGCTCTTTGGTCTTAGTGCATGAGACAAACTCCCACCTATGATTAATTGCTTCAACAAACATAAATTTTGTGCATATTACATTGTGTGCATCAGTACAAGCAATGTATCGAAAGATACACTTCAGACCTCTAATCCATTTTTAAACAACCAGTAGGTCAAAAACACCGTTGAAAATAAGAGGCCTGTACCTACAAAATTGCTCAACCACTGAAACAGCTCTAGGGACAAATGGAGGTATGTTTTGCTGTGGTGGTGCATTTTGTAGTAGAGGTACTTGATTCTACCTGCTAAACTCTCGTACTGTTCACAATAAGTCACGCATCAAATTCGTATGGGTAGGTGGTACCATTTCCTAAAAATTAATATTAAGTCATGTACCAATATTAAGCCTAAAATGTTATACCTATATTATAATAATACATATCATGAATTTAACAAGAAAATGTATATGTCTTAAAAATTTAAAAGTAGGCAATTTAAAAGATTAAGTTATGCAATATATATATTCATTGAGTGCCAAAGATCTTCCAAATGTTTACCTATTTAAGAACTTAAAATAGACAATATATGAACAATCATTTAAAATATATTTTACTATTATTATTTTTTCTGAATTTTTAAATTGTTCGCGTGAACATTGACATGCAGTGTTCACGATGTCACTGTTCACGATGAACAGTGACGTGCATGGAGATTTTTTTTCTTTTTCATTTTTTGTTACACAATTCGTTTGAACTTTTAGAATTTATGAGCCTACAAAAAAGTAAAATCTAAGCTCTGATATCAATGTATAATGATCCAAATTTTAAAAATTTAAATCGCTACCAAATTTATTTATACAATGGTAAAATTTTATTTTCATCCACATATTTTATATAATTAACCAATTTTAACTACTAACTCGCACATTCTTTGAAATCCAAATTTACTAGAAATAAACAATTGTAATTTAACGTGTTTGAAAACCAACTAAACAATTAATTTAAAAATGGAAATGGGGAAAAGACAATAAAACCATTACATTAAACAATTAAATTCAATCTTTTGATCAAAAGTGCAATCTAAACATATTCATATTCAAATAAACATGTATGAGAATTTAAATATGAATAATGTTTATTGCAATTAAAGTTAAAAGAAACAAAGTTACGTGTTAAATTTTTAGATTTTCTTTAGCAAAACAAGGCACAATCACACCATCAAATCGCCATGGTCCAGCACGATCCCTTCTAATCTGTGAGAGTAGGGGAAAAGGGTGTACATGCGATTACTCATAGGACACGAAAATAATGGTGTAATCCCAAATGAAATTATTTAAATCATGTGTCCAAATATCATACTATCATCACATCTTTAGAAATTAGTAAGAGTTCAATACATATCATATCTTTGGTACTAAATAGTTATATCGTACATTTCGTATAATATCTTTAACTTTATAAGTATAATAATTTGACAAAAACAACTGCAACTCATTATCCTACCTTGTTAAATTGCTGCAATTTTTTTTTTGGAAGACAATATTATAAAAATCACATTCACTTAGTTTTTTTTGCCTCTGCCTTGTTTATGCATACACATGCGCTATAAAAAAAATTATTGCCTTCATAAGTTATTTTAGATAACAAAACTCTATACAAAGGGGGATAAAGGTATTGGACTTCGTGTAGAACTATGCCATGTTTCAAGCACACGTCTTTATCATGTAAAATGAAATATCTCAACCAACAACTTTATCGGACACGTTGTATGCTAGGAAATTTTACACCAAAATATAAGAATAATAAAATAAAACTAATTGACAACCTCTTCAACAATAAAACTCTCTCTTTTTTATTTTTTCTTTTTTAAATACACAATCTTTATTTACTAAAAAAAATCAATTAATAACTTACCAAAACGTGCTCTAGAAGTGTCACCCTTAGATTCTAAATTCATATGTCACCCTTAGCTTCTAAATTCATTAACTAAGTCAACTAAAATACAATTTAAGGCAATATCTTTTGAACTCAATAACTTGAGCTTCGCTTATTCGAATTGACTTTTTTTGTAGCCTAATATGCATGATTAATTACGATTTATCTAACGAGCCCCATATTCACATACTTAGTATTGCTCCTCAATATCCAAATATTTGACTCAAATAAAATTGAAATTTTAACGTATATAACCCATTCGACCCCACCTTTTCAAAATATAAAAAATATAACATATAAAATAATGAATTATGTTCTATGAAAATTTTCGGGGCCTTACATTAGTGCCTAATCCGAATCGCTTCGAAATTCCTTATGTCTCCTATATATACAACTGTTATAATTCTCTCCTCCTATTCCAACATATATATATATATATATATATATATATATATATATATA
>NC_036249.1:26911192-27039955 GCF_002742605.1 Olea europaea var. sylvestris | reverse complement strand
AAAAAAAAAAAAAAAAAAATTTTTTTTTTTTTTTTTTTTTTTTTTTTTTTTTTTTTTTTTTTTTTTTTTTTTTTTTTTTTTTTTTAAAAAAAAAAAAAAAAAAAAAAAAAAAAAAAAAAAAAAAGGGTTAAACCCTAACCTTAAGGATCCCCCACCACCCCTGCTCTGGAGTATCGTGAGGGAGGTAAATCGCAGATTATGCCTCCAAGAGTACAGGGTGGAAGGCTGCTTGTACACTTGCACTTACCCAAGAGCCAAATCCATATTTCAAGATTCGAACTCTTGACGCAACAGCCTCAAGTAAAGCTAGATTTCTCCACCCTCCCCTTTTACCACTTGGAGATGTGCCTTGGGTGCTTGTGTTTATCATTCTTATTATGTTGCGTGGTTATAGTGGGCTGTTCAACGAGCAGTCGATGTGGACACGGGGGCAAATCCTTCTGCTGAAGGTGCGGGTGATGACAAAGGTGTAGATGATCAAGCTAATTTAGGTTGTTGACATTGTCGACACTTTCAGGCTTCAGGTTACAAAGAAGATGCCGCTGATCCGACTTTTCTCTACTTTGCATGTGGTTTGAAGGAGCCCAAGTCCTAAACGGAAATTTTAGAGACATTAATGAATACTTCAGAAATTGTTTGGATTTAGGTAACTAGTACTGAGTTTGTTTATTTTTTTATTAATTTTTTTCCTCAAAAATTATACTCATTCGGGAACTTGTAAAATTTATATTTTACCCTTATTATAAATAATTTTTCACATCAAGAACGTACTTTTTATTCATAGTCACATCCACTTCAAAGTCAATCCATGTTACACGACCCCCTTTAACGCTTTTCTAAATGAGTAATAACGAAATTTGAACACAATACGTTAGACCATGTAACCATTCTGCATAAAAAACGGTTAAAAAAGAATAAGTATTCCTTTATTGTTATCGACAAATCATAACAATTCACTTTGGCAAAACTTGCAACCTAATTTATGGGTAAAAAAATGCAGCAATAGTCCTCAAATTTCTGCAATTTCAGCAACGTAGGATCCAACCTTTGAATCTAGACATTTGGTCCATCAACCTATTACCTTATTACGGTATTAGTCTCTTTTCCATTGAATTTCATGTGGCTTGTATGTCTGATTTTATAACCGATAAGCCAGGTAAACCAACACTTAATTCAAAAAATGAAATAAAAAGAAAATATCAAAATAATAAGAATAATGCTATCTAATACTAGTTTAGGTGACCACACTTTATACGTTCAATTAAAATAATTTTGAGACATTGCATTTAAATAAATCTATCATTTAATATCCTGTAGTAATCACCTAAATTGATATTTGACATTAGTCGCACTGAATAGCATTACTTTGATAATATAGATCAAAAAGACCCACATCCAACCGGGAGCTGACCACCACCCCATGTTACCCTTCCTCAACAAAAGCACCATATATCCGAACCACCAATTGTACTAATAATGCAACAAAATTGAAATGCCAAGGATTTAAATGTTCAAATTTAAATACTAGAGCCAAAGATATGAAGTTTTATTTTATTTTATTTTTTTCCCCTTCAAAGGCCACTTCAGTTTAGATGATAAAGTACCAAAGATTACCAACTAATGCTACCAATGATTCTAAAGGAATCTGAACAGATGATATATTTTAGAAAGAACTCCAATATAACAGGAGAGAATTCTCTTCGTTAATGTAAAACAAAGCATACTTTCCACAGGAAAATAAACCGTAAAACACATGACAAATTCCATTTTCAGTGTTCCAATAGTTTAACATAGTTCTTCATTTCCTGGAAAGCTCACATAAAAAACCACAAGTACATTTAAGCTAAACGTGATGCAGACGGAATCAAGTAAACTAAAATGTAGTCGGCCTACTGAAACTTCTGAATTCTCTGTTTTTTAATATTTTCCTTTTCGGGGAAAACGGAAGCAGGGATAGTATATGGTGCAGGAGAATGGGGTAGAAAGCCTCCCAGTTTAACTTCCGAACAATTGGGAATCTACAAAGCAGTGCATTTGCAGTTTGACGCTTCTTACCAATAGTTATTTTGTCTCTCAACTTTGAACCTCGAGGCCAAGTAAAATCCTATGCATAGTAGTTCAAGCTCGCTTTCTTTTTTGCTTGAACTTGGATAATACCTTCATTAAAATCTTCATGGTTTACCTGGGAAAAACAAGTCATGTGTAAATATCCTTGTACAATTTTATCTAAAAGGGAAGAGAAGATGATATAGCACTTGTTCTCTGTTAATATATTTTCTTAAACACAGTTCACTCAGAGTCTTGCACGCATTTTGTCCCACATGAAGTTCTCATCAGACCATTTCTAGACTAAGGGACCTTAATAAAAGTGAATTGCACTAGAATTCCGTATCAATTTGAATGGATTTGATTCTTCTCGTTTCGTGAGAGATTTACAGTAAAGCAAAACCATAATATACATCAATATACCTAAAGAAAAATATATAACAAAGCTAGGATGGGTACTTTGTGATCACTGGGATAAGAAATGTTACTTCATCTCTCTCTTCTCCCCCCCTCCCCCCCCAACCCACACACACAACATCCCCAAACACAAACGCAAGACAAATATAAAGGAAAAAAAAAACCCCACTAGAAGTTCATAGTTTCTTTGACGTAAAAGTATACAAATTTTGTTCATAGTATCTCAGAAGTCCATTATAGGGGGGACATCAATATACCTAAAGAAAAATATATAACAAAGCTAGGATGGGTACTTTTTGATCACTGGGATAAGAAATGTTACTTCATCTCTCTCCCCCCCCCCCCCCCCCCCCCCAACCCACACACACAACATCCCCAAACACAAACGCAAGACAAATATAAAGGAAAAAAAGACCCCACTAAAGGTTCATAGTATCTTTTCTATCTTAATTTTTTTAGACGTCACTTCTACATTTTTGGTTATCAAAGCCAGAAACTGATGATCATTATACCAATTTCGTATAGAGAGAGAGAGAGAGACCTCAGTGGCATCCCGTCGGAGTGCTAGCATGCCTGCTTCCACACAAACAGCTTTCAGTTGTGCCCCATTGAAGTCATCTGTTGAACGGGCAAGCTCCTCAAAATTGACATCTGGATGAACATTCATCTTTCTGGAATGAATCTGTTAAAAGACGCAACAAAAGAAGGATGAAGTCAGTAATGGTAGTAATAAAGGGTACCCTTGTAACGATAATGAACAGTCGTGGTACGAGGTAATGATATAGAAGCAATATGATCACAGCCCCATGGTCCCATCCAAACCTCTTAAGGAAATTAAATTAAAAAATAATTGAGAAAAGATACCTGCAAGATCCTAGCCCGAGCTTCCTCGGTAGGATGGGGAAACTCAATTTTACGATCTAAGCGACCAGACCTCATTAAGGCAGGGTCTAGGATATCCGCTCGATTTGTTGCCGCTATCACCTAAAAATGAGAAAAGGTAGATTCAGATAATCACCAAGCACATTACAGAAATTGTAAAAATTGAATGGCAGGCTTTTATTTTATTTTATTTCGATGTGCTTGAATATTAACAGAGAATTTGAACATGGAAAGTGCATCACATCCACTGATTGTTAAAAATATAGCATAGAATGCATCCCACTTGTGTAGAGCAAATAGTTCCAAAGAATTCAGAGGATGCAGAAGACAGAATCATATATCATCAATAAAAAACTGAGAAGGAAAATAATGAGAGAGAATGAACCTTTATCTGATCATCACTGCTAAAACCATCCAACTGATTGAGCAGCTCTAGCATAGTCCGCTGCACCTCTCTGTCCCCACTAACTTCACTGTATAAATAAAATTTTGTCTTGTAAGAAACAATATTGCCATGGCACATGCCTCAAAACCATCAAGAACATCAATTCACAAGATTTCCAACCTATTGAAATACACTAAACTACATTCAAGAGAAAACTCTCACCTGTCAAATCGCTTTGTGCCAATAGCATCAATCTCATCAATAAATATGATGCAAGGAGATTTTTCTTTTGCAAGTTGAAAAGCATCACGAACAAGTTTTGCTCCATCTCCAATGAACATCTAAATCCATATAATAAGGTTAATGATGTGCCAAATCAACTAAACTGTGTCATAGTTTCGATGCATTGAAGTGCATGTCTACATTAGAGAAGTGGAGGAGAATTCAAAATGTGATTCCAATTTCATGTTATTCGTATAACCCGTTGGTGCAATATCATCAGATTTGGAAAATGACCTTAAGTTTTTTAAAGCCAGTAATCAACACACTGCTTGAAAGAAAGACCTGACAAAAATCTCCTATTCTAAAAGTTAATAGAGGGCCCTTCCAATATGTCAAATGACAAATAAACAAAGCTTCAAGAATTAGATCTCTAACTCCTACTAGCTATCAGCACAGTTCATCAGGAAAAATAATAAAGAATTTTTAAAATATTATACCTGTACAAGCTGCGGACCTGCCAGCTTAAGAAAAGTAGCATTTGTTTGCGCAGCACATGCACGGGCCATCAGGGTTTTCCCTGTTCCAGGTGGCCCATACAAAAGAACACCTTTTGGGGGACGAACTCCTAATTTTTGAAATCGTTCTTGGTGTGTCATAGGCAACACAATAGCCTCAACTAGTTCTTGAATCTGTCACATCAAGAACAAAAATCCAGAATAACAGTAAAAAATATGATGATAAATTGAGGATAACCTTTCAATATCAAATGATTCAAAGGATAATTACCTGTTTCTCTAGGCCTCCAATGTCATTATAGTCTTCAGTTGGTTTCTCATCAACCTCCATAGCCTTAACTCGAGAATCATACTCAGAAGGCAAAGTATCCAAGATCAAGTAACTATCTTTGTTTACTCCGACTAAGTCACCAGGCTTCAATTGATCAGGGTCAACAAGACCCACCACAGGCAGGAAAATAGTCTGCAACCATCAAAGAATATAGAAACAAGACGTTCAATCGTTTTACATGATACAACGAGACTTGTGGAGCTCATAAGAACAGATAAAAAAAGAGTAGGGGGTTGCCTCATACACAGAACATGAATGTGATGTATCAAGGTTTTAACAGAAGTAGATATTCAAAAATTTATGAAATAACTGACTGTCATTTAATAATCAAACAACCCCATAGCCTGCTTTCTTAAAATAAACAAACCAAAAGGGGGAAGAAAGGAAATGAATCTTGGGAACATAAAACGTAGACCAAGGAAGGGTTGGAAAAGACAAAGAAAGAGAGCCACATGAAGAGAAGCTAGTTTTACCTGACGAGTAGATGTTTTTAGCACAACACATTTACCCTTCCTTTGTGAGTCAAGATCAATATTTGCACCATCTTCCTCAGCCTCATCCTCAGGGTTCATTTCCAATATCTGAAAATTTTACAAATCAAGATTATAAGAATATTAAATGAACAATACTTGAATTGTTACCAACTTCAAAGTACTGTAGAAGTCACCAATAAACTTATTATGGGGACCAAATAAAGTGCATTACTTGAACTTCGAAGCAAGACAACTAACATACATCCAGCTTAAACTAAACTAAATAGAGACATAGAAAGCAAACTTCAGAAGAATATTGTCGTATGCAATATAGCAGTACACATGTGATTTTTCTACAATTCAAAGACTACAGCATTCTTGTCGGCCAAAAGCCTGTGAATATGAATGATAGAAGAGCTTCAATTCCCCTCAAGTACAAAAATAATGTTCTTTTCCTGATTTATTTATTTATTATTTGGAGAAATAATTTATATTATTATTTTTTGGGGGAAATAACTCAAGTAAGCCTCATCATGCCTAAAGAACTAGGTTTCTTTAGACAAGTAGAATAAAATCACTTCTTATCCACATTTTGGAATATTAATGAAATGCCCTGTATTACCAGCAATCCAGTGGTCCCTCCAAATAAATAAATAAATAAATAATAATAATAATAATAATAATAATAATAATAATAATAATAATAATAATTATAAAAAAAAAAAAAAAATCCTTCATAGCAACCCCAAAGCAAAGTCCCGTCTCCATAAGTGAACTTTTAAAAGTTTCTGTTATCTAATTACTGATGGATCTGCTTTTATTTTAAATGACTAAACTAAGTCCCAATAGTCAAAAACTCAAGGTACACAACAATCAGTTGACACCAAAAAATACGATGAAGTATGGACTCTCTCTCTCTCTCTCTCTCTCTCTCATGCACTCATTCTTTTTCTTGTCTCCTTATTGTGTACCCTCTGCCCTGAAATGTCCATAGACTTGAAAAAGTCAGCTCCCAGGCAATCGCGGATCCCCAAATCCAAAACGACTAGGTCATAAACATGAAAGTCACTGCTACTTTAATCCAAAGAACCTCTTAACATCTTTGTAGAGGAATCCATAACTGTTCTGACTCAGAGATTTCTTTCAAGCTTTTTCCCCTGGAACTATTTCCCTTGTTAGTTTGGTGTGTGAAAAATTGAAAAGGGAGAGAGAGGTAGAGGGTACTGACATTCAAAGTGAGTCAAAACCCGGAAAATAATTATGATAATAGCATTCAATGTGCCAAAACCAGATAGAGTAGCATTGCACTCATGCTCAGCCATGAGAATGTTGACAGTGTCCTTAAGCATGTGACTTGATTACACATATTAAAAGTTGTGAATCCCTCCCTACCTCCAATGATTTTATTTTATTTTTATTTTTTATTTTTGCATTCCGCTACTCACCCAAATACATAAGCAACCATGAAGACACGTGGTCGAAAAACCCTCTATCACTAAATTTTGATTTTGCTTTTTCCAGGATTTGTTTTGGTATTATATGACCACATTTTATTTTTGGTTTCTTCAAGGGAAGCAAAGAGAGAGGGAGTTACATTTAAAGTCTCAAGCATCATAAGTTACAAGGAAAGCAGATGGCATAACGTTTGTTACAAATCATTCGGAACCATTGGCAATGTCTCAGGTTCATAAAAATACAAGACAATTCAGTAACTAGTCCTACTATACCTAATTCATCAGGTAATAAAAATTATTCTACAATAACCTGCTTTCATTTTCTTTAAATGCTCATAAAGTCGGCCATCATCTCCTCACAACTTATTCAGATCATTATGTTGTGCTTCCCTGCCATTCAGTGCAAAGGCTAGAAAGATATAAATAAATACACACGGGCCCGAAGTGTTCTAGTACATGCCAGCAATATAGACCCCTCTACAACAGAAGACCCCCTTCCCCCATTATAAGCTCTACAGCCACCATCTCAATTTTGAAATGAACCATTACATGTCAAACCCATAAGCAACAGAATTTTTCCCTTTCTCGAATGAAATCTTAAATTTCTACGAGTTCCCCTAATCATTGAGAGCTACAAAACAGTAAAAAAAAATCGAATCCTAGAAATGCCCTATATATAGCAAAATCTAGCAAAATTCACGAGAATTCTCATTTTTCCCAAATCAAAACAGTAGAATGTAAAACACCCAATTAGTAACCCTTTAAGAGAAGTAAAAAGCCAATTCATTACATACCTCAACAATATTCCCGACCAAGTAAGGAAGCTGCTTGTTGAGCTTAATTTTCTCTTGATTTTCCTTTATCTTGTCCTTGATTGAATCTAACTCCATAGTCGTTCTCTGCGACTCTTCCTATAGAAACAAAATAATAAATAATTTACTAAATAAAGATCACAATTAACAACAACCAAATCAACATCGTAAAATCAAACATTTACTTATCATCAATCACAATCGTACTTCTTAAAAAAAAATAATAATAATAATAAATAAAACCTTGAGGATCCGGATTTCGTTATCGAGGAGGCGGGAGGCCCGAATAATGTCATCCGTGGACATTGAAGAGAGCTGATCATCCTCGAAGTTGCTATCTTCTACCATCGGCGTCGCCATCTCCAATAATTCACTGAAATTGTGTTTTTCTGCGCGATAATGCGTGTGTGCTCGTGGGATAGAGGATCTTAAGAATCGCTTTATGTCTTCTTGTTCAAGTAACGATGGAGTTAATTGTTAGAATGGTCACTCAACTTACGTCCATGTGTTTGATTGACAATTGAGTTTTAAATATCAAGTTTTGACTACTGAACTTTGAAAAATATCGAGTTTTGATCATTGAATTTATGTCCATATCTTTAATTGCTCGTTGAAGTTTAAAAATATCGAATTTTGACCACTGAACTTTGAAAAAAATTGTACATTACTCACTGAACTTTGAAAAATATTTTACATTACTCACTAAATTTTGAAAAATATTTTACATTAATCACCATAAATTGGATATTTTTCAAAATTCAATATTTATGCTAGTAAGTAACATACAACATATTCTGAAATTCAATGGCCAAAACACTACATTTTAAATTTCAGTAAACAATCGAAAACATGAACCTAAGTTCAGTGATCAAAACTCGACATTTTTCAATGTTCAGTGGTTAAAACTAGACATTTTAAACATCAGTGATCAATCAAAGAACTGAATCTAAGGTCAATGAACAAAACTCGACATTTTTCAAAGTTTAGTGGATAAAATTCGATATTTTAAATTTTAGTGGCCAATCAAATATATGGACCTAAGTATAGTGACCATTGGAACAATTAAATCTAATGATGGCCAAAATTTTCATATGCAGACACTGAGGTTTCAGAAACATATTAATTGGGTTACTAAACTTGAATTTGTCTCAATTGGGTCATTGACTTCACTTTAGTTTCAAAATTCATTTTGGCAGAAAAATGGGGCTCAATCAGTGATTTAATATTTGAGAGTACCAACAATTCCATCACTTCCTCTTCTATAAGGACAAATTCGTTGTTAAGGTGAATCATCTTTATGAACACTACAACAATCCTTGAGGTTGAATAAGTATGTATGTTACTACAACAATCCCAGAGGTTGAATAAGTGTGTATATTAAATACTTCTTGTACATCATCCACAATCAAGATCAGCTCAAATTTCCTCATGTTGACTAATGGAGGATTCAAGATCACAGCAATATCATGATCATCTTCTATGTCGAGTATTATAAAATCCACTCGGAATGTGAACTTTGTTGTCCGTTGAGCTCATTTTCAACCTTATCCCGAAATATATTTGATGGTTTTATCAACTAGCTCCAGTGACAATTGTTGTTGCTTTAACTTCTCCTAATTCAAAATTTATGTATACTTTCATGAAGTTAATACTAGCACATGTATCATATAAAGCAGTAACAAATCAAGCTTTTCCAATTAAAACTGATAAAGAAAAACTCCATAGATCTTTTTTTGGGAGATAGTTTGTTTGCAATCTTACAATACTCTCCTCAGTTAGCTGCACAATATCAAATTTGGAAAGCTTTATCTTTCTTAGATAACATATCCTTTAAAAAATTTGCACAACCAGAATCTGTCGTATCACTTTGATTAATGGATATTAATGTAGAGCTTCTTATGTACATGCAAAAACTTTTCGTATTTGTTGGTCTAGCTTGTATTTCTTCAATTCTTGTAAAAATGGGATGAGAGACATATACTTTTGGCAATAGCTGGAACAATCCAAAACTTTCCCTTGGAGTCATTAAGCAAATATTGTAAAATAAAAAATTTCATAAAAAAGCATAATTTTTCCCAAGATTACAATAACTGAAATCAATTATTTAATCATAAAAGTAATTGAGCAAATTGTTCAAATTTCATAAGTCATCTCCTTTTTATTATACCACCACCGGTCAGTTCCAACCTCCAATACCTTGAACCTTAATTACTTGAAAAGGAAAAAATTATAAACAATGAGATAAAATCCCAATAAATGAGCCAAAATGAATCGTATTTCACATTTAAAATTAGATATTTTTAAAGTGTGTAAGGAAACACGAGAATTAAAAACTGAACTTAGATGACTATAATTTGAACTCCATTCCCTTAAATTTATACATAGAGAATTCATATTTATTCATCAATCGAATTTTGTAATTTAAAAGTATGAAAAAGATTCTTACATTTCATGACTACACTTACCTTGATAATTCAAAAAGAATCGTAATAAATATATACTGGAGAATTAAAATTCTACAAGTAAATGATAAATTTGTGTGCATCCCTTGGCCTATTTTGGTATCAGAGCCATAAGATAGTGAGGTGAGATTGTAGTGATTATTCATTATACATACCGTGTCAAGGAAAAAGCTGATGAAAGAAAGGATGTCTGCTGAATAGCGTTGGTCAGCTCGTGTTGCGAGGTAGATGTTAGGGTGGTCCCATTGTAGTCTTTGCAAAGAGTAAGTCAATTCTGTAGCATTGCATCTATAGTAGTAATTCATTATAATTTCATTTTTCATTTAATTATGTTTTCGTTTTTAAGTTGGTTTAGGAGATCTAGTAGTAGATTTGAAAATATTTCAAACAATATTCATGATAAAGAAGAAATAGATCAAAATCATGCATTTGCATTAGATACATTCAATTCTTATGAACTTCAAATTGCAAAAATTAAAAAAAATAAAAAAATTACATAACTGGACTATTCCAAAGGTATACAAAAGTTCTATCTATGAAATAGGAAAGTTTGATTTTCATCAAAACTATGTTATCAAAACACTTGAGCAAATGATTGCTATTAAGCATCAGTATCTTCAAATAAATCATTTTTCAATTGAAAGGAAGAAGTTTAAATATCTTCATGTAAGATTAATTTAAATTGCTGTCAAGCCTTTATTTCGATTTGGTTTAGACATTCATATTCTCTTAACTCTCAGAGATTAAAAAAAAAAAAACTTCTTAAATTTGAAAATTCATTACTATCTCTTTTAGAATCAAATTTAGAAAGTGGTCCAATCTTTTCAAATTGTTATCCAAATTTTACTATCAATTTAAATGATAGAGCTATTTTGAATGCTCTTAATCTTCATATTTAAACGAAAAACCTTGATATGGATGATCGTTCAAAAGTATTTGCTGTAATATATAGAATATATTATAATCTTATGAACACTCAATTCAATATGAAGAAAGTTTTCTTGTGGAGGTCAATCCTCTTCATTCTACAGGATACCATAGAATCTTCAATCCAGAAGACTTGCATGGAATTTTGAGAATGCTCAAACTCCAATTTTTGTTCCCACTAGATCAATCTCAGATTAAATTATTTCATTTCCTAATGAATATGTCAAAGTTATTTTTGACAGAGGTTCTTCTTCAAATAATCTTCAAACATCTTATTCTTCTAGATCTTGGAATAGATCTGAGAATTTTTTGTCAAAATTCTAAATTTTCAACCTCTTCAAACAAATTAAAAGAAATTAATTTTACTCCAAATATTCCAAAAACTCAATACGCATCTGATAAAGACGATGAATCAAAAGAGCCAGGTTTACCAACTTTATCTTATATGCTTCCAAATCCTGCCGAAAGGTTGGATTAGCAATGTAATGTCATTTCTTTTACTATAGATAGAAAAAAAATGGATTTAAAACTGGTCAAACTCCTTCAGTCAAATGTTTTCGAAAAACTATTCGATCAATGTTTTTAAAAGAAGAAATCAAATCTTTGTGGGATGAATTTTATGATTTTCCTAAAAATTTAAGTTTTTATGAATGGGAACATTTCAAAATTTTTGGCAAAAGAATGTTAAAATATTCTATTCAAAATACCCATGTTAATAAAAAGACATGGAGAACTCCTTCGAGTCAAAGTTTTCAATATGAACATCCTTCGATGCAAGAATAGTTGTTTCCCATGGAAATACTGAAATAATTGTATCTCCTATCAAACAACTTTGAGCTGACAGATCAAAAGAATCTGAGACTACAGCTAAAGATATCAAAATTGTTCAATTTGAGAACAATTATACTAATATTGTTATTTAATCTATGTGTTCTCAATTATCCAGAATAGAAGCTAATTCTAATTCTGAGGTTTCTTCATCTAAGAAAGATGAAAGGCAGCCTCTTATTTTCAAACCTATAGAGTCAAAATTTGTTCCAAAATTGGGTAAAAACATTTTGTCTAATGAATCCAGTACTTTACAAGAACTTGCAAAACAAATTTCAAAATTGGCACCCTCTAAAAATTTTAATACGATAGATGATATTGATAATCTTGAAAATCAATTTATTGAGAATGAAAAAAATTTTATCAATAAATTGAGAAGTCAAAATTCAAACCTTCCAAAATTATTATTCTTGTCCTTCTTATCCTGAAATGTGTTATGAGGAAAAGAAGAATCAAGTTGCCTATACCAGTGATGAACTAGTTGAATAGAATCTCGATGGTATGATAGAATATCAAATTATTAATTTCCCTGAAAATATGGTAGTTTGCTATGCTGCTTATATTGATAAAGGTAGATTTGCTTATGATTCTATATCAAACTTAGTCCAACGTTTCAACGAACAATTAAAAAATTGGTGGAATAATTATTTGACCACAGAAGATAGAATAACTACAATGATTCTCAAGGAAACGCTGATATGTTTAATACTCTTATTTATTCAATTCTCAAACATCTCATTGAAACTCCTAATTTACTTCATGAGAGATCTTCTAAAATTCAAATGAATCTTACTTGTCCAAAACTTCATGATTTTCGTTGGTATAAAGATATGTTTATGACCAGAGTCCTAAGTCGTGACGACTGCAATCAATCTTTTTGGAAAGAAATGTTTATTTTTGGACTTCCTAAACTTTGCAAAAAGAGTTAGTAAACTTCAACTGAATGATACCATTCCATATGCTCTTCTAACTTATGGGGAAATTATTAATTTCGTCAATAAGGAAAGTTAGCATCATGTAATGATCTCAAACTTAAGACCAAAATGAAATCAGAAGGATTTGAAAGTCAAAATGAACTTGGATCGTGCTGTGAATAATATGGTTTTGAGAAAATTATTCCTCCCTTCTTCAAAATTGAAAAAGAAAAATATTACTTCTTATATAAGAAAAGAAAAAAAAAGGATATTTTCAAAAAAAAAAAAATCTTTTCAAAAATATTATCCTTCAAAATTTTCAAAAAGAAAATTTTCAAAGAAAAAGAATTTTAAAAATTCAAAATCTTCTAATGGTACCTGTTGGAAGTTTAATCAAATAGGTCACTATTCAGACACACGTCCTATGAAGGGAAAGATTAATAATCTTCAAATTGAACTTCTCAATTTAATTAATTCTAGCTCAGTTGAAGAATATGAGTATAATCTTGAACAAGTTTATCAACATCAAGAAGTTTCTAACGTTGAAACTAGTTCAAAATCATCTTCCTCTTCAAACCAAGATAAAGAAGTTTGTGGTTGTAACACCATAAATGTTCTTACAAAAGAAGAAGAACTTAATCAAGAAATAGTTGAGAAAATTGAAAATCCTCAACTTAAGAAAAGTTTTCTTCTTTTCTTTCTTCAAAATCAGTAGAATTGTTTAATATGCAGAGTTTATTAAATAGGTTTAAGACTGAATCCTAAAATGTTTCAAAATTTTCCAGTTTTGATTTAAGATTAGAAATAAATATAATGAAACCTCAAATTTTGAACTCTTGAACATTAAATGAAAGATGTTCGTATGGAAGTAGTATTCTTGAAAACTAAATAGTTAGAACAAAAATATAATTCCAAACAGAAGTACAAATTTTCTTCAAAGGGACCTCTTCTTCAGATGAGGATACTTCTCCTACTTCTCATCATCAGACATCTGATGATGAAAATATCAATGTTATCAATTGTATTCAACTTCAAAAGTGGTATTCTACAATTACTATCATAGTCAATAAAGAATACAAATTTACTTCTAGAGTTCTAATTGATTCAGGAGCCGATCAAAATTGCATTAGGAAAGGATTTATCCGTAAAAATATTTTGTAAAAACTATTGAGAGTCTTTATGGTGTTAGTGATAGAAAACTCAACATTCAATATAAACTTTCAAAAGCACATGTTCGCAATTCAATTATATGTTTAAAAAATATTTTTTATTTAGTAAAAGACTTGGATCAAGAAGTAATTATTGGTACACCCTTTATTATTAAAATTTATCCTTTTCAAGCAGATTCAAAGGGTCTTAATACAAATATTTTTGGTCAAGAAATATTTTATAAATTTAAAAATCATCCTTCACTTAAAGATGTTAATTCTTTAATAGAAGCTTTAATTTGAAAATTTATCAATAACATTAATTTAAAGAAAAATCATATACAATTTCTTAAAGAAGAAATTAAATTGCAAATAATTAAAAAACAATTGCAAAACTCTTCAATTAAAGGAAAAAATTTCAAATTTTCAAAAATAAATTGAAAATGAAATATGTTTGACTATTCCTAATGCTTTCTGAAATAGAAAGAAGCATATTATTTCTCTTTTTTATATTCATGATTTTCATGAGTCAACAATTTCTACAAAATCTCATCATATTCAAATGTATAAAGAATTACTTGATTTCTGTATCAAGAAAATCAATAATTTATTATAAAAGAAAATTATTTGGCCTAGCAAATCTCCTTGGAGTTGCTCAGTATTCTATTTCAATAATTTTGCCGAAATTGAACAAGTTGCTCCAAGGCTCATTATCAACTACAAACCCCTCAATAAAGCTCTTCAATAGATTCGATATCCATTATCTCAAAAAGAAAGATTTGTTAACTTTTTACTCAAAGCCACTATCTTCTCCATATTTAATATGAAATCTGGCCGTTGGCAGATTCAAATTAAAAAAAAAAGATAGGTACAAAACTACTTTTATATTCCATTTGGTCAATAAGAATGGAATGTTATGCCTTTTGGACTTAAAAGTGCTTCTTCAGAATTTCAAAAAATTATGAATGATTTTTTCAATCTCTATTAAAATTTCATTATTGTTCATATTGATAATGTTCTAATTTATTCTAAAAATTTAGATTAGCATTTCTAGCATCTCAACACATTGTATGGTGAAGTGTTAAAATAGATTCTAAACCAATCAAATCAAGAATAGTTGGTTAGGTTTCATAGTGTAGTGTGAATCGGCACTCAAAAGAATTATTCTACCATTAAAAAGGAAATTTTATTTATTGTTTTATGTGTTTCAAAATTTCAAGATGATAAAATTAATAAAAAAATTCTCATTAAAAACTGATTATAAAGTTTCAAAAGATATTTTAGAAATAGATGTCAAAATTCTTGTTTTAGATCAAATAATTGCAAGATGGAAGGCTATGTTTTCCTATTTTGATTTTGAAATAATATATATACAAGGAACATTAAATGTTCTTACAGACTTCCTCACAAGAGAGTTCCTACAAAAAAGAGAGAGTTGTGAGAATATTCAAAAAAATAGTAGATGATTTGGGAAGACATTTTATCAAGAAAAAGAGTAAGACTTCAAAGAAAGATAAGAATTCAATGGCTTCCTCTGAAACCATTTCAAAAGAAAAGTAATTGAAAAAGATTACTATTCCTTTATTTTTAATTTATGATTACATTCAAGGATCATCATCAAGAAAAGAAGGATGATGTTCTTCATATTCTCAAAATACTCAAAATATTAACGTTTTTACTTTAGTCTTCAAGACGCCAACTCAAACTAAAAATACTCTAGAACAAACAAAACCTTCAAATTTTAAACAAGATGTTCAAGGTTTTGAAAAACTACCTCAAATAAACCCTCCAAATACCTTTCAAAATTTTCTCAAATCCGCGTATATTCCAATTTTCGAAATTTGGAATATACACAGATATTAAAAATTATTGAAAGGTACTTGAAAGGTTTATTTGATGTAGTTTTTCAGAACCTTGAGCAGCTTGTTTTAATTTTTGAAGGTTTTGTCTATGATGGAGTATTTTCGGTTTGGGTGGGCTTTTTGAAGAATAAAGTACAAAGGGTAGTATTTTGAGAAGATGAAGGACATGGTCCTTTTTTTGATGATGATCCTTGAATGTAGTCATCAATTAAGCCCTTGTTTGAGCCCCATTTTTCAACCAAAATACATTTTTCAACAATGATTTGACATCATTTCAACCACACATTCTTCAATAAAATATATTACAAGCAAAGAAAAAAAATTTCCTTATTTTTTAACCACACATTTCCCATCAATACACTATTCAAAAATTCATTTTTTTTTACAAAAATGGGGCTCAAACAAGGGCTAAAAATAAAGGAATAGTAATCCTTTTTTTGACTATTTTTCTTTTCAAATGGAGCTTTAGAGGAAGCCATTGAATTCTTATTTTTCTTTGACTCTCACTCTCTTTTCTTGATAAAATATCTTCCCAAATCATTTACTCTCCTTTTTGAATATTTTCACAACTCTCTCTTTTTTGTATGAACTCTCTTATGAGAAAGTATGCAAGAATGTTTGATTTTCCTTTTATATATATTATTTCAAAATCAAAATAAGACAAAATAGCCTTTCAAGCAAATATTTGTTTCGAAATAAGAGTGATTTGTGCTAAGTACATCTCCTAAAGAGATGGTGACCTCTAAGGGTATATTTGTAAGTTCACTACTTACATTCAGTGTACATATAAAATTTAAAAATACAAAAGAGTGTGTTGAGCCAGAATCTATGAAAGCCTAAGTAGGTGGATTGAATATGAGGATGTTATCTACCATAACATTTTGACCTTGATCCTCTTTACGTTCAGTAAGGGAATAAACTTTGACTTGCTCTTTAGCGAATTCCTTAGTTTTTGTTGTTGCTACTTACTTTTGTTTCTGTTTCTTAGGATAAATCTTTGCTATGTAACCTATCTCATTGTTGTAGCATGTTATCCCCATAAGGCACACTTTAGCATGGCACTTCTCGCACTTGCCACAAATTGGAAGTTCATAATAATTGCTCGAAATTGGTCCCTATTTGCCCCTTTTTGCAAAGTTCTACTTTCATTTTTCCCTTGCTTCCTTCCATTTATGCTTTTGCGATGGTACAAGCTGTTGTTTGCTAACACTGGTAGGATTTTCTCTAAAATTGGCTAGTTATGCCTTTGCTAGCACTTGGTTGTATGTGCCTAACTCAAGGATGACCACTGCTTGTTAGGTCATCATGCAAACATTGCTCAAAGCGTCTTGCCTTCTTTTCCTTCGTAATGACTAAGAGTGAGGTAGAAAGAGATAATTCTTCAAGCTTTCTTTCATACTTTGTCAAAGTCAGATTTCCCTACTTGACCACTAGAATCTCTGCTTTCATTGGTTTCAAATATTTTTGCAACGAAAAACTTTTGAAGGAATAATTCTCTGAATTCATTCCAATTGTAGATTTGCCCAGGTATCCTACATCTGTTAGTCATTTCCCACCAATAGCGTACTTTTTTTCGAACTTAAACGTTGCACAGATCACCTTTCGAGTTTTTGGACACTCAATGTGTTCAAAAATTCATTATACTTTTCCTATCCACTCTTCTTCAGCTAGTGAATTTGTACCCCTCTTAAAACTAAATGGTTTCAACTTACAAAATCGCTCCACCACTATAACCACACTTTTTTCTGCATGTGGTAGTGCAACTAGTGATGTGGCAGGTGGTTGTTGTTTTTTTGTTCGATTCGATTAAAAAAAGGTTGAACCCCAACCTTGAGGGCCCCACCGTCCTGCCCCTAGAACTTTGTGAGGGAAGTAAATCGCAGGATTTGTCCCAGCAGGCCAGGGAACAAGAGCTGCATGTACACTGCGCCTACAAGAAGCCCAATTCCATGTATCAAGAATCAAACCTCCACACTGTGACTGCCAGCAAGGCATGAGATAACATCACTTATGTCCTTTGCACCACTAGGCTATGCCCCGGGGGGCTTTTTTTGTTCGCTTCGATTGCTTTGACATGTGGTTGACCGTTCTTATTGTTCAAATTTCTAGAGCGGGTTTTAGCTCTGAATAAAGTATAAACATAAAATTAATAAACCAAAACATTAAGAATGAAGAAATAAAAATAGCATATTTCATTTAATCCAATCTTAATATCTTTTGTAAACAAAATGGATTTCATTCCATCCTATTGTCTTTTCTCGACGCACTCATCTTGGCCCGCTCCTTGATTTTCCCTAAAGTTTAGCTCGAGGGTCCTCTCAAAATATGGTGTGGGATGGTACTCCATAGGCGTGGGCAAAAAAATCGAAAAACCAACCAAACCAAACCAAGTCGAATTAGTTTGGATCGATTTTAACCAAAAATTCGATTTGATTCGATTAATTTTAACCATTAAAAAGTTGGATCAAGTTGATTGTGTAAAAAACCACAATCAGCCCACTAATAAAATTTTTCATTTTTCAAAAATTCGTATTTTTAAACTTAAAAAATAAAATAATAAAAACACAAATATAATTATTTCTCAAATAATTTGTTTTGTTTTTGCTGCTTCAATCAAAACTCCGAATTCCAAAAGAAAAGAAAAGCAAGGAAAAGAATTGTTTGTCATAAACTCCAAATTCCAAATGTAAAAATTGACCCTTTAATATTTTGGATTATATATATCAATGATATGTACTACGCAAGCAAAAATATATATATATGTATTGGCAAATAAATTTTTTAACCCAAAATAAGTAGGTAAATTTTTCACTCGGACCAACGTCAAAACCGACAAACCAAACCAAATTAACCTAAACTGATTTAGTTTTGTTTGGTTCGATTTCAACTATGGGATTGGATAGATTTTGATTGGAATTTACCTAAATCGACCAAGTTGATTTCAGGTTAAGCTAAAAATCGACTCAACTCCAACCATGTCCAAACCTAGTACTTCAGGCTCTTCTCAAGGTTTTATAGGGACCTTTCTCTACCACTTTCCCAATAATGTTACCCATATTGTGTCAACTATCAGTATTCTTACATAGTTGTCAATTCTAGGTGGGCAACGTGCGCAGCAATGATCAAGCTCATATCCTGTCAAGACTCCTAGTGTCCTGAACGTTAATCTTCCACTGACGTTCAAACATGGAATGAATATGACAAGAAAGGTCTAATACTCGAACATTTGGTCTAGTCTCTCAATGAGATGCCTCCAGTAAGTATTAAGTGTCCTATAGTAATGATAGACAATCTCATCTCTATGGAAATCAATTCTATTTCTTTCCGTCCCTTTGTGATTTAGGTTTCTCATATATGTCTTATGCAATCTCAAGAATATCTCATGTCTTCGAATCTTGTCTCTAACCAATTGAGAGGGCCTATTAACCATCTAAGAAAATAAATTTATAATAACTTAACTTTCTAATTTAGATAAATGTATACTAAGTTAAATATATTACTATATAATTGAACATGCTCCATAAATCGTGCTTTCCTTCTGTTAGGAAAATGTGTAATTGGCAATCTGTGACCAAAGGACCTATTTGTCAAAATTGTAAAGTCAAGGACTAAATTGTCCAGGTCAAATAGTTCAGGGACTAAAGTTGCAATTTAGTACAGGTCATAGCATAGGTCTAGGGTAAAGTGGGATGCTTTGAAGATGCAAACGGCGGGTTGATGTCGCTAGAGTTTCGCCCTGACCTTGCTAGAGCCAAAATTGCAGAACTGACCTCGCTGGAGTTTCGCTGGTCTATCGCTTGAGCGAAGGTACGTCGCTCGAGTTTTGCCAGGACCTCGCTCGAGCGACCATGTTATCTGGCCATTGGTAATTTTAATGCCTCGCGAATTTTTAACGCCCTATATTACCAAATTCGACCTAATATATAAACAAAAATGTCCGATTTTCTAAGGGAAAGTTGGCAAACATTAAAACAACAATTCCTCTCAACTTCCAAAGGATCAAGAACCAACAATAAATTCATCTTTTTCATCTTTGATTCTCATGGTTCTTTGAATAAAAACATCAACCCTCACAAAACCAAAACACCCTTTCATATCTCCATATAAACTTCCAGAAGATCATCTGTTGAGTATACCCTGGAAGGAAGCTTCATGCCTCCAGAGGTACATGAATTGACAAGATTTTCTAAGTTCTATAAGCTATACGCACCATTAGCCGAACTGCTACTAGAGAAACTCCGTTCTCCGTGGCCTATGGGCCGAAGCTATAAGTCTTATAGAGGTAAGGTTGTCTTGCTGCTTACACTTCAATAAAATATCTTATGATGAGCTGAGATGGTATGAGCTTGATTTTCTTGAAGAAAAGAGAGATGAATCATAATTAAAGTTTGTTGTATGGCAACGAAAAATGACCCGCTACTACAATGCCAAGTAAATGAGAGGTCATTTCACATCGATGAAATTGTCCTCAGGAGAGTCTTCCCATCCTCTAAAGGGCCAGGTATAGGCACATTGGACCCTAATTGGGATGGTCCTTACTACATCAACGAGGAGCTACGACTTTGTACTTACAAGATCAAAGACCTGAATGGGAAAGCACAACATTACCCATTAAACATTAAGCAACTCAGAAGATATTAACAGTGCGCAATCTTCATCATTTTGCCAAATGATCTTTCTCGGTGTAAATGTGTTTTATTCAATAAAATGAATTTCATTACTTATTTTACCTCTGAATCCTTCGAAAAATGTTGTCTATAGATGAACCATCCACCATGGAAGGAGTTCTTGACGAGACGCATCAGCCTTTTGCAAAATGTCCACTTTGGACGATGAGGTTCTTGATACTCTCACAAAGGAGTCACCTGTGACTCCTTCGAAGATGATACTGTCTATGGATGAACTATCTACAAGGGAGAAAGCCCTTAATTGGCTCATTAGCCTTTCGCAAGGATATATGCTTGGAATGAATGTGTGATACATCTACAAGGGATTACCTTTAGATTCATTCGAAAATGATGCTCTTCATGGATGAACCATCTACCATGGAGAGAACCCTTACGAGGCATGTCAGCCTCTTGTAAGGATGTCTGCTTCAAATGTCGAGGTGCGTGATACTTCCACAAGGGGTTATCTTTGATTCCTTTAAAGATAATGCTCTTTATGGATAAACCATCTACCATGGAAGAAACCCTTGTTGAGGCCTACGAACATCTTGTATGGTTGTTCGCTTCAAAAGACAAGGTGTGCGATACTCTGATAAGGATGTCACCTTTAATTCTTTTGAAGATGATGCTCTCCAAGGATAATCCATCCACAATATAGAAAGCACTTGATGGCCTGTCAGCCTCTTACAATGGTATCTACTCCAAATGATAAGGTTAGTATTAACAATACCATCAAGTATGAAACTAAAGATAAACTCACCTCGAATGTTGAAAAGCAATATAATGTTTTAATTAATGAAGATCAAAGCCTCTCATTATCTGAGGTGTCAGACTTACATGAACATCTCATTCGAGACAACAAAGCCATGTTAACTAATGATGAGAACCATATGACGAAGGCTAGCAAGGATTCATTGATTGTGGAAGAAAGACCAATGACGAAATCGCGAGCAAACAAGATCAAGAAAGCCATGAGATCACTTGTTCAAGCTATGTGGGTGGAGACTTTGATTACAATGAGCAAAATATCAAGTTTTATGTTGGGCATGGAAGAGGAACCAAGATGAGTGCAATTGACTCAAGCAAAGGAAAATGAGGAGATGACATTGAACCATGCGATCGAATAGAGTAACTAAGCTTGTGACCACACTCAACACACAAAATCAAGTCAAGACAAATAAAAGCCTACCATGCTGCCACACACAATACTACCTTGCTATTGCAAGGGGTAAAACTTGACATATTTTTTAGCTTTCTTGGGGTTATGATTCAATCTTGTGTTGGTTCTAGAGTTATTATTGCTACGTTGATTCACATCATTTGGTATTAGAGTTGAAATGATGTGGGTTCTACAGCTATTATTACTACCTTGCTGTTGCAAGGAATAAAACTCGACATAAATTTTTAGCTTTCTTGGGGTTATGATTCAATCTTGTGTGGATTCTAGAGTTATTATTGCTACGTTGATTCACAACATTTGGTATCAGAGTTTTGACACTAAAATCAAGGCTATATCTTTATCCTTCCGCATTTTTTTCCTAATTCCTACCTTCTTCATTAAGTCTTCATTTTCTTCATTGAGTCTTTGTCATATTCTTGAGTCTTTTACATGTCGAAGCAAATACTAAGAACATTCAAGGATTGTTTAGTGCATTAAATTCAATGCACCATTACAAGTTTTTTTTCGATATTTCTTTCCTTTGTTGATTTTTCGCATATTTTGTGTAAAAACATCAAAAATTCTAGAAAAAAATTCTAGCAAAAAAATTTTTAAAAATAAATTCAAACCAAAAAGAAGCTTATTCAATTTCAAAAATTACTTTCTTAAAAATGCTTGAAGTGTAATTTCTTTTGAGAAATCAATTCAATAACTAAATCATCCATTGGTATCAATTTTGTTGGGGAAAAGGCATAAATCGATTTCAATAACCACTTTCTTGAAATTTTTTATTGTGTTTTCATTTAGTTCTATCATTCTTTCCTTGATTGAGTCCTTTTTATTGAGTCATTATCCCTTTTAAATTCCTTGTTCTTATGAGTTTGAAACTTATAGAGGCATAAATTTTTTATTGCAATCAATTATTCCTTAGAGAACTTGAAAGAAAGCATTGAGAGGAAAAATGCATGAGAGATAAGATTATTAGAGGGAAAAAACCAAATTTGAGTGAAACATGAGTCAAACACGTGATGATACATACAAATTATAGTTTTTAGGATGTTTGATAAAAAAAAGAATCAATATCTAGAGAGGGAAACAATCAAGCCTTCATGATGAAACCCAGGCAACCTAGAGGAATTTCTAATGTTAGAAGACAAGGTAGGCTTGATTCTAAAGTTGAATTTGATGATGAGAATGAATTGGGTAATTAGAATGAAAATGAAAATGATTAATTATTAAAGACCGAAGTGGTTAGGATAAGAAATAGAGGGGACAGGCGTGAAAGGAGGCCTAGAGAAGACCTTGGAGACTTTGGTAGAGATAGGGTTGATCAAAATTTAGGTAGCATTAAGATGAAATTTCCTCCATCCATAGATATAAACGATCTGGAGGTATATTTGGAGTGGAAAAGAAGTTGGAGTTGATTTTTGATTGCCATAACTATTCTTAAGAGAAAAAGTTGAAATTAACAGTTATAAAGTTTATTGACTATGTAATCATCTGGTGAGATCAATTAGTAACAAATAAGAGAAGAAATCATGAGAGACCTATAGACATATGGGTTGAATTAATGGCCATCATAAGGAAGAGGTTTGTGCTTAATTATTATTATAGGTATCTTTATCTAAAACTACAGGGCTTTAACTAAGGTTTGAGGACTATAGAAGATTACCATAGAGAGATGAAGATAGCTATGATTAGGGCAGATGTTGAGAAAGATCAGAAAGCCACAATGGCTAGGTTTTTGAATGGCTTGAAAAGGAAGATAGCCAAAGTAGTGGAACTACAATATTATGTGGAGTTAGAGGACATGTTACATGTGGCTATAAAGGTGGAGAGGTAAATAAAAAGAAAAGGAACGGCTTGGTATTCTTTTGGTTCTTCAAGGTCTAATCATTCTTAGAAACTGAAGGGGGATAGTAATAGAAGTAATATAGTTATTTCAAGGGTTAAGATTGAACCACCAAGAGGAAAAGAGGAAGTAGATAGCAAAATAAATCCAAGGCAGAATCCCAACCTTCTAGAATATGGATATCAACCGTTTTAAATGCTTGGGTTCAGGGTACATTGCTTCTCAATACCCAAACAAAAGGGTAATGATTTTGTGTGATAATTGGAAAGTGGTAAGTGATAGTGATAGCGATAGCGATAAGAAGTCTGAATTGGAGGATGCTTGTAGTGGTGATAGAGTAAAGTACACAGTGATAGGTGAAACATTTGTTACTAGGCATGCTCTCAGCTCATAAATCAAGGTGGATGACATGGAGCAGCAAAGGGAAAGCATCTTTCATACTAGGTGCCATGTTAACAACAATGTATATAGTGTGGTTATTGATGGAAAATGTTGTACCAATGTTGTTAGTACTACCAATGTAGAAAAATTGGCTTTTACTATGTTAAAATATTCTAGATCCTATAGCTTGCAATAGTCGAATGAATGAGGAAATGTTAGGGTTAATAAGCAAGTCATGATAAACCTCACAATTGGGAAGTATAATGACGAGGTAACGTGTGATGTAGTTCCTATACATGTTGCGCATATCTTGTTAGGGAGGTCATGACAGTATGATATGAAAGTAATACATGATGGATAAAAAATAGTACAACTTTGTCTAAGATGAGAATTTGTTACTTTTTTCCATTAACAACAAAACAGGTCAGTGAGGATCATTTGAAATTGAGAGGTAAGCAAGAGAAGAAAAACAAAAAGAGACAAAAGGAAAGTGACATTGATACTTCAAAGAAGAGATAAAATAGTAAAGTGGCTGAAAATAAAGAAAAAAAGTGAAGCCAAAAGAGAGGAAAAAGAGTCTTCAAAGAAAAAAAGAAAAATCAAAACTGATTTTTTTCCTTTTTTTTTTTTTTTTTTGTTGCAAAAGTGATTGAAATAAAGAGGGCTCTAGTGGAAAACTAGCTTTGATATTGCTGGTCTGCTAGAAATCATATCTCAATTTTGAGGAAATTAACCAATCCCTTCCCGATTTAGCTATTATTTATTGCATAAATTTGGAAATTTGTTCCCTGGAGGCATGTCTTGTGGGTTATCACCTATTCAAAGCATCAAATTGATTTTATACCTAGAGCTATAATTCCAAACCCGCCAGCTTATAGAAGCAATCTCAAGAAGACAAAGGATATTCAAAGACAAATGAAAGAATTGATGAGCAAAGGATATGTGAGGAAAATCATGAGTCCACGTGTCATACTAGTGCTAATTGTACCTAAAAAGGAATATGCATTGACTGTCCCAATCAACAGCATAATGGTAAAGTATCAACATTCCATACCGAGGTTAGATGATATACTTGATGAACTGTATGGATGAGTAAAATAAATATTTAAAGTGGATATCACCAAATTAGGATGATAGAAGAAAAATAATGGAAAACTACTTTTAAGACTAAATATTAATTATATGAGTGATTAGTTATGCCATTTAGACTTACTAATGTACCTAGAAATTTCATGAGATTAATGAATCATATTTTGTGTACCTTTATCAGTAAATTTGTAGTAGTTTACTTTGATGATATTCTAGTGCATAGTAAGAACTTAGATGAGCATTTGAGGTGTGTGCTTGTGATCTTGAAGCAAGAACAACTTTATGCTAACTTTAAAAAGTATACGTTTTGCAAGGAAAAAATTATTTTTCTTGGTTATGTTGTTAGTACAAAGGGTATTGAGTCGATGATGATTAAATCAAAGCCATCAAAGAGTGGCCAATGCTAAAAAGCATACCTGAGGATAGAAGACCAATAACTTATTTCAGTGAAAAGTTAAATGGAACAACTTTGAATTATCCTACATATAAAAAAGAGCTTTATGCCCTTGTTTGAGCTTTGGAGACATTGCATCACTATCTATGGCCTAAGGACTTCGTAATCCACATGATCAAAGAGCTATTGGAATATCTAAAGGGCCAAGGTAAATTAAACAAAAGGCATGCGAGGTGGATGAAGTTTATCGAGACATTTCCCTATGTCATTCGGTATAAACAAGGTAAAGAGAACATTGTAGCTAATGCATTATCAATGAGATATGTACTTCTTACTTCTTTAAGTGCAAAGATGATTGGGTTTGAATGTTAAGCAAGAAAGATATTTGTTTAAGGAAAATAGGTTAAGTGTTCCTAAATGTTTTATGTGTAAATTGTTAGTACGTGAAGCACATGGTGAGGGGTTTAATTGGCACATTTTGGCATTAAGAAGGCCTTAGAGATATTGCATGAATGCTTTTATAGGCCTAAAATGAAAATAGAAGTTAATAACATTTGTAGTAGATGTATTACATGTAAAAAGTTAAGTCTAAGGTTTTACCACAAGGTTTGTATATATCTTTACCTGTTCTTAGTGAGCTTGAACCTTAAGTTGATGTTGGGGTTGCCTAAAATTAAAAAGATGTAGAGATTCCATATATTTGATGTGGATAGGTTTAGTAAGATGGCACACTTCAATCCTTATCCTAAAACAGATGATGCTACAAATATAGATGACTTATTTTTTAAGAAAATAGTAGGTACTCCACGGGATTCCCAACAGTATTATGTTTGATACAGATGTTAGGTTCCTTAGTCATTTTTGGAGGGTTTTGTGGGGTAAGTTGGGAACCAAACTATTATTTTCTACTACTTGTCACCAATAAACGGATAGACAAATTGAGGTAATTAATAGGACATCGTCACAACTTTTGCGCACTATAGTCAATATGAACTTGAAAAGGTGAAAGGATTGCTTGCCATTTATAAAGTTTAAATACAATAGGGCCACGCACTCTAATATTTCTTATACTTATTTTGAAATTGTATATGGTTTAGTCCATTGACTCCTTTGGATATAATCTTTTACTTATTAATGAATGAAAAAGTGCGGTGTAAAATTGAGAAGAAGAATAAGCATTATGCTTCTCAAGCTAATAAAGTACGGAGGCGTGTTACATTTAAACCATGTGATTGGGTTTGGGTGCCTATGAAAATAGAGCATTTTTTGGCTTAAAGGATGTCAAAATTGTAATCGAGAAAAGATAGACCATTTCAAGTGCTTGAAAAGATCAATAACAATGCCCATAAATTGGATCTTCTATGTCAGTATAACATTTCTGCTACTTTCAATGTTTCTGATCTTTCTTTGTTTGATGTAGATTGAGATTCGAGGATAAATCCTTTTGAAGAGAGAGTGAATCATAAGAACAATAGGAAGGCTAGTAAAGATCCGTTGATTGTGAAAGAAAGACCAATGATGAGATCTCAAGCAAACAAGACCAATGAAGCTATGCGATTACTTGTTCAAGCTACATGGGCTGATACTTCAATTGTAACGAGCAAAACACCAAGTTTCTTGTTGAGCATGGAAGGGGATCCGAGATGGTTGTAATATTCAAGCAAAGGAAAAGGATGAGTTGACATCGAACAATGCAGCTGCATGGAGCAATTAGGCTTGCGGCCACGCTTAATACTCAAAATCAACTTGAGACAAATCAAGGCCTACCAAGCAGCCACACCCAATACTACCTTGTAGCCACAAGGGGTAAAAGTGGGTGCTTTTTTTTTTCAAGAAATCTATTTCCAGTATAATTCTTTTCTTTAGGTACTTTTAGATTATTTTCAAATTGCATAGGGTTTTTATAAGTTCCCTATATATATAGGGCTCATTCTTTTCATTGAACATTAATTCATCGTTGAGAGGTTAAATCAATGCAAGGTTGCTTTCTTCTTGGTCATTGAACTCAATTTCAAACTTTTCAAGGATTTTCATCTTGGTGGCGTTGAACAATTTCATAGGCAGATTCATAATTTTTATGATTAAGGGATCAAGTTCGTTTATAACTTCGGTTCCATGATATAATAAATTATTGGATCAAGTTTCAAACCGGGATTTTTGCTTTCTTGGATTGTGATTCAATCTTGTGTAGGTTTTGGGGGTTACTATTACTATGTGGGTTCACATCAACTGAGGTGTTAACACTTGGTTGCTTTGTTATTTCGTTATTACTAAGTATGAGGTCCAATTGAGGACAATTCATTAGTTAAGTGATGAAGTATTATTGTCATTACAAAGCGAATGAAGTATGAAGTGTGTAAGTAAAGATCAATACAACAAGGAAAAAGCTATGACACTTGACATAATAATAAAGATTTTTATAAGAAAATGATTTACAATTAGGGAGGCTGAAGCTATTACAATTGAAAGCAAAAAAGATCATAAGGGTCTACCGACACAATGGCCTTATCCTCCACCGTCTCATCCTCTTCGTTCATCTCGACATTTAGAGACTCTTGTTGAACCTCATTGGTTGCATAAATTTCGGGCCTGTCTTTAGTGGTTTTCCAAATTCTTCTCAAGAGTGAATGTTCTATGAGGCCCAGTAATTGGTGAATGTGTTGTAAAGCTCGATCTTCTTGAAATTATCTATGCAATTGTAGTCTGTAGCTTCGCCAACAAACTTTGTCTCAACCTTCAAATGCTCAATCTTTGCTATTTGTGAAGCCAAGTACTTGAGTTCATTTTTCTCTTTCTATGAGGTCTTCAAAGCCTTGACTACTAGATGATGATGCTCAATGGCATAGTCGACCCTCATCAAGGCGGCTACTTGACACCCTGTCTCATGCAACACTTATTTCAGTTACTCTACCAAGGCATTGGCTTTCTCAAGCTTACTCTTAGCATCTCTCTTTTCAACTCAGTTGCTCTACTTAGCCTTCGTAGCATTGACTTTGTCGCCGTAGTGCAAGAAGGTTTCTAGCCTCTTTGCCAAATTAATGTTTTTGGCTCTAAGATTCTTCACTAGGCCTTCCAATTGTACTCTGGTGCAATTCTATACACTAAAAAAATACATTTTGTTATATTATTCTCGTGTCTTGCAATCAGCGTAATATATTCCTTTCTTCATTGTCGGAGTGCTCACAGTCACCTCCACCATCTTCAGAGAAGGCTACAAGTGACTAATGGTGTGTTATCGTATGCAATAAAATATCTACGCGAGGGCATTTACCTATTGGCCATGTTACCCTTACAAAAATTGAGGTCAACACATAAATGAACGTCTCGAATTGGATGGAGATAATAATGGTCATGGTAAGAGAGAAAATGGTTCATTTCATTGCATCTTAAAAATGTTATGTAAGGAATAACCATTTTAATAAAAAGAAAAATATTAGTCCAAAATGATGAATTTCATTGCATCTTAAAAAATGTTAAGTGTGTTGGAAATTTACTTAATTGTGTACAAAGAAATTTGAAATAATTTCAATTCTCACCAAGGATCTATGTTGCGTTTAGATAAAAACTGTGATAAAAATTATAACTTTAGTTAATTCTGCAAAGAACAATCACACCCTATAATCCATAACTATCTAATTGTTCAGCCTCCAATGAAAATAGACATAGGGAACAACAATGAGAGAATTACGGTCTCTTTTCTTGTGCTAACAAGATAATAATTGTATATTGTGATTTCTTAAATCCTAACAGTTTATCAATAGAAGTTTAAGTAGGCTTGACCCGCAATTTAAATTTAACCTAATCAGTATTTTATTAATATAATTAATTAAAATTGGTCAATAAATTAATTAATCTGAACACAATCAATTAATTGTACAAATGTCCAACACTAGTCAATTAATTAATTAATGACATCAATCTTTTAGTTCTTCTTTTGTGTGTAATCCATTACATTCTAGATCAAGATGTCTAACGACATGAATTATTATTTTGATCTAATCAGAAACAATAAATTAAAATAATCCTTTTTAATTTATCAAAAATTAACATCCATCAACCCAGATTAATATTTAACAATGTGTCGAGAGATAATACATGTGACGAAAAATGACACGTGATATAATAAAATCAAACTTATTAGTTTGTCATGAAACTGTAACACCCAGAATTTTAATTATATTTTCATATAGGCTAAATTTAATAATGGTCATCTAGCAAATAAAATAGTCCATGTCCAACCATATCGTCACAATAAAGTTCAAAAGTTGAAGTGTTATATTCAACCCACTTATTTCATAAATGATTTATTTGCTTACGTACACTTTTTAGAATTTTATTGTAAGTTATTGTGTTGAATATTTAAGTATTTTAGATGTTGATAAAAATATATCAATATTATAATCATTTTGTAGCTCTTGTTAAATAATATAATTTGGGTTCAAGGAAAATTAATTTTGAGCTAGTTATGTCCGAGTTACTCTAATAGAAAGAAAATGGTTATCTTTTAATTTTTTATTAAAATATATATAATATAAAAATAACATTTTAAAACAAAACATGTATGGTTACCATGTTAATATCAATTTGAATTTCATTAATAAATTAATTAATGAAAAATGTTGAATTCACATTTAAGTCACTAATGTTTGATTGATTGATTGATGGACGCAATAAATTGATCTATTTAATCCTTGAATTTTTACAATTTTGACTTGAGACGTTTTTTGGAATTTTAGTTTTTGGATGTTACATTTATGTATATATAAGTAGGATACTATTTTCACTAAAAAATTTTACACAACTTCATTCTTTGCAATTTCACTTCACACGTACACTGTTGAAAAAATTACACAACTTCATCATTTGCGTTTTCAGATTTCTTTGAGTATCAGTTAAGGTAAGAATACTTTGTGCAAGTGATAAATTCTTTTTTCTTGATATTTTTATAGACTTTGGCATGAAATACTCTATGGCTTTCGGGTCGATTTCTATGTTAAATCCTACGTGATGGGCCATTAATGGACCATTAGGTCGAATATGTTAAATCCAACAGGATGAACCGTTAGGTCGAATGTATAAATCCTACGGGATTAGGAATTCATAAGAAATTTCTTGAATTATTGAATTTTGCGACCAACTGCTCTAAATCTAAGAAATGTCGGTATGTTATGCTATTTTATATTTTTACCACGTTAATATGAATATGCAAGTATTTTTACTGAGTGTTTTCAAAATATTCACTCTTACAATAACTTTCAGGTTAGAACGGATCGTGTGGACACATGGCAGATTGACCGAGTGATGCTTATGAGGTCGCCAAGTAAAATTTCTAGAAATGATACTTCACAAAAAAAAAAAAATCTTATTTGAAGAACATCTTTATGTTAATTTTTATGCACATTGTTTAATATATATTTTTTTATGTTCAAGCTTTTGACGTTCTATGTTAGTTTTGAATTGATGATTTGAAATTATACATTTCAAGACTTCTATTTAATATGAAAATTTTCGTTTGAATTAGATAAAGAAGATTTTTGGTAACACCTCGAGTATATTTTTATAAAATAAATATGAAATAGATTTTGGAGCTACAAATATAATAATCCATTCGTCTATATGATTCTATTAATTATGAAATATGGATGTATATCAATCTCAATTATCGATTTTATCTTTCATCCCACTCTTAAGTCATTATAGTTAAAAACTCTTTTAAGTCATTTATGAGTACAAATTGACCAAGGATTTCATTTTCAACTTAACTAAATGAAATATAAATCACAATCTCTTAATACTAAAAGTGATAAATCCTCTATTGATCATTTACAACCTTCATATAATTCTTAACATACTCGAATGATTTCGTATTAACGATTCTTGACAAAGTAACATCCAATATCACCAAAGCATGACTGTCCCTAAATAAGGTATTATGATGACCTCAAATCAAAAGATAAAGATTAATCACTGAAACTCAGATAGTTATCTATGTGAAATCTCTCCAGTGGGTTCTTAATCTTTTAATCTCATAACAAAACATCATAACAAAACATTCATACGTCCATTTAAATGTCACTATATTTTAGCTTATAAAATCAACTACGCACTTTATAAGTGAGAAATGTTACACGTGCTAGTCTATCTCTAATTGCGATATTCATATCTCATTATTACCTACGACCACAGCTAATTTAAGATTCGATCCTATGTAATTTTTTTCTCACTATCAAAACTCCTTGTGATTAGTAAGTTATCAGGACTTGAATCTACAGACTCTATAATTTATCAAAATAGTAATTCAATTAAATAATAAATCTTTCCATAAATAAAATGTATTAATCATATAAAAAATATTTACAACCTAAATTGATTGGACCTATGGAATAACACTTACAATGTATTGTTAGTTTAGTCGAAAGGGTTCTAACTAAGAAGGTTTCTTAAAACTATTATAGGATTACACTAATTATGTTTGAAATGTCGAAGTTTTTGAAACTCGCATTAGAGGTGTATGTGTTGCGACATTGAGTAAGCTAATGATCATTGTTTGATTTATCAAAATATACATAATTTTTTATGCAGTCTTTAATCATAGGATGGTCAATAATAAAATTACTTTTGCGTGATTGATCTTCAAAGGTGTGGAGTCTAATGTGATACAAGCAACGAGTACAAGTCCAAGTAAAAACCCGTTGACTGTCGAAGAAGGATCGATGACTCGATCGCGAGCGAAGCGAGTCAAAGAAGCAATGGGATTGCTTGTTCAAGCCACGGTAGATGAAATATTGATCATGATGAGCAAATCAACAACTTTCGTGCTAGGCTTTGGAGCTGAAACAAGTTGGATCAACTCGATATAAGTTTCGAGCCAGGATACCGGACATGAAAGCTATGCTGTTGCATAGCTTTACAACTTTCAAAAAATTTAACAGGACCAAATAGGTGTCTATACGACAGCATAGATTAATAATAGGTGGCTGCATAGTGAAATTTTGACTCATATTTTTCCTTTTCCATGATAGTTTCCTAATTATATTAAAACACTATTTTTTCGGCATCTTTGTAATCTTTTAGGATTATTTTCTTTCTTTAAGGTTTAGTATAAATAGATTTCATTCCATTCATTGTAAAGAACTTAGACATTATTGAGAGATAAATTCAAAGGCAATTTTACTTTCTATTCCTTCATTCTTCATTGAGCAATATACTGAACTTATCAAATTTAATTCTTGTGGCCTTCAAACAACAAAGTGAGATTCAAAAATATTGTAATCAAGAGGTCAATACATCGTAGGCCATTGTTTGGTTGCTTAATTCATTATTTTTAGGTTAAATCTAAAAACTTTGATTTATTTGACTTCATTGGGTCAATCTCGTGTGGGTTACGTTGCTTCAATTGCTACGTGAGTTCGTATCAGTTGGTATCAGAGCTTAGGCTCCAAAAATCAAGGTTATATCCTTTTCTTTTTATTTTGAGTCATGTTTTCCTTTTTCTCCTTTTTCTTCGTCTTTTAAGTCTTCAATCCATAAAAGTAAAAAAAAAAAAAAAATTCAAAAGTTGTTTTTGGACTAATTTAGCACCCAAATCAATTTTCGTTTGTTTTGTTAGTTTCGTAGTTGAATTTTTAAACAAAAAAATTCAAAAATTCAAAATAATAATAATAATAATAATTATTATTATTGTTTGATTTATTTCAAAAATTCCTGGCATTCTATCATTCGTTGAGTCAAAATTTTATTTGTCTGATCCAACAAAAATTCAAGAATCACTTTCTTGAATTACAATAGTTCTCATTCCAAACTGCCAAAATTATTTCCTTTCTTCCTTGAGTCTTTTAAGGTTACAATTTTCACCCACATCTTAGTTTGAATTCTATGAGAATAATTCTTGGTTGAGTTTGAAATTGCTCTTTGAAGCACTTGGGCGAAATTATTGAGTGAAAAAAGGCAAGGTGGGGAGACTAATAGTGGGTAAAAGCCAAATTGAGTGATACACAAGAGTACATACGTGAAGCATATAATAAATTCAATTTAGGATGTCTAAAAAAGAAGATTCAACCTCAAGCAGAACAACAAACAAATCAACATGACGAATGAGGTGATATGACAGTTTGAAAGATTGTTTGAAGATGTTCGGGAAAGGTTGGATAAAATCTTGTGTACAAGAGCGCGGAGGTTTGAGCCCTCTTCGTGACATAATATTGAGAATGCTCATCTCTTACTTGCATCCATTCTCCATCACACTGTCGGAACAAAAATATCGGATGCAAAGGATCAAGTTGGCCCTTGTGAACAACAAGAGGCATGGATGGAAAGGCAAGACTCAGTGCTTGCCAATCTACGAAGGGGAGTACCCAATGTAATAAAGTAAGGTAGGTGGGAGCCTTGGGTGGAGAATCGGGTAGAATATAATGACGACAGCAACTTAGATGAAGAGGCATTAGTTGAGGCTGAAATATGGAGAATTAGGAATATAGGAGGTAGGCTTGAAAGAATGGATAGGAATCTTGTTGGAGATGAAATGAATGAAAGTATGGGTAATATTAAAATGACAATTCCATCATTCAAAAGTATGAGTGATCCGGAAGCTTACTAGAGTAAGAGAAAAAGGTGGAATTGGTTTTTGATTAACACAATTATTCAAAGGAAAATAAGGTAAAAATTGCAGTCCTTGGATTCACTAATTATGCAATAACTTGGTGGGATAAAGTGGAGACATCAAGGAAGAGAAATCGTGGAGGTCGATTAACACATGGGGGGAATTAAAGGCTATCATACGAAAGATATTCATGCCTAGTCACTACTATAGGGAGCTTCATAAAAAGTTACAAGGCCTCTACCAAGGTTCTAGGAGCATAGAGAATTTTCATAAGGAGATGGAGATGTTGATGATAAGGGTGAATGTGGAAGAGGATCAGGAAGCCACAATGGCTAGGTTTTTGAATGGATTGAATAGAGAAATAGCTAATGTAGTGGAGTTGTAATACTATGCGGAATTGGAAGACATGCTACACATGGCTATGAAGGTGGAAAGGCAATTGAAGAAGAAAGGGACAATAAGGTATCTATCGGGTTCTTTGGGTTCTAATTCTTATTGGACGCTGAAGTGGGATAAAAATAAAGAAGATGGGGCTATTTTGAAGGGTAAATCTGAAGTACCAAGGAGGGGAAAAGAAAGTGCTAGCAAGACTACACCCAAGGTGGAATCTCAACCATCAAAGAGTTGAGACATCAAATATTTTTGGTGTTTGGGGTCAGGACACATTGCTTTTCAATGCCCAAACAAAAGGGCAATGATTTTGCAGGACAATGGAAAAGTGGTAAGCGAAATTGAAGATGATTATGCAGACATGCCGAAATTGGAGGGGACAAGTGATTGTAAAAAGTTAGAGAGCTCTTGGTCACGAGGAGAGCACTTGATGCTAAAATCAAGGTGGATGACTTGGAGAAGCAAAGAGAAAACATTTTCCATACGTGATGCCACATTAATGATAAGGTATGTAGCATGATTATAGATGGTGATAGTTGTACAAATGTGGCTAGCATTACTCTCGTTGAAAAATTGGGACTAACTTTGCTAAAACTTCTGAAACCTTATAGATTGCAATGGTTAAATGAATGTGGGAGGTTAAGGTCAATAAGAGAATCTTGATAAATTTTTCGCTTGGTGTAGATATCATGACGAGGTGATGTGTGACATAGTACCTATGCATGCTGGGCACATCTTGCTTGGGATGCCTTGGCAATATGATAGAAAAGTAATTCATGATGAGTACAAAAATAGGTACAACATTGTCTAGAATGGAAAGTCTATTACCATTGTGCCATTAACACCAGCATAAGTGTGTAAGGACCAAATCAAATTGAAAAATGAGGAAGAGAGAAGAATGAGAGAATTAGAGAACAAGAGAAAAAAATAGTGAGGTGGCTAATAGGTAGAAAAAAGAGTTGAGACACATGAGAGAAAAGAAAAAGAGTCTTTCAAAATGAGACAAAAGTCAAAAGAGAATTTTTTTACAAAAGGGAGTGAGTTGAAGAGGGCAATAATGGAGAGGCAACAAATAATTTTATTGGTCTATAAAGAGTCATTCTTGAATCTTGAGGATCTAACCCATCACTCCCTAGTTTGGCTATCTCTTTGTTGTAGGAATTTGAATATTTATTCGCAGAGGACGTGCCTAGTGGGTTACCACCTATCCGAGGCATTGAATATCAAATTGACTTCATACCTTGAGCTATCATCCCAAACAGACTAGCTTACCTAAGTAATTGCTAGGAGACAAAGGAACTTCAAAGACAAGTGGAGGAATTGATGAGCAAGGGGTATGTAAGAGAGAGTATAAGTCCATGTGTCGTGCTAGTGCTACTTGTGTCAAAGAAAGACGAAACTTGGAGAATGTATATGGATTGCAGAGCCATCAACAACATAACAGTAAAGTATCGTCATTCTATTCCTAGGGTAGATGATCTGTTGGACGAATTATATGGCACATGCATATTTAGTAAAATTGACCTTAAAAGTGGATATCACAAAATTAGAATGATGGAAGGAGATGAATGGAAAATCGCTTCTAAGACTAAATATGGCTTGTATGAATGTTTGGTTTTTTGTTCGGACTCATTAATGCTCCAAGCACATTTATGCGACTAATGAATCGTGTTTTGCTTGCATATATCGGCAAATTTGTGGTAATTTATTTTGATGACATATTAATCTATAGTAAGGACCTTAATGAGTATATAGAATATCTAAGGAGTGTTCCTGTGGTTTTAAGAAAAGAACAACTTTATGCTAGCTTTAAAAATTGTACATTTTGCATGAAAAAAGTTGTCTTTCTAGGGTATGTGGTTGGTGCAAAGGGGATAGAGATAGATGAAGAAAAAATCAAGGCTATTAAGGAATGGTCAACATCTAAAAGAGTAACTAAGGCAAGGAGTTTTCATGGTTTGGCTAGTTTCTATAGGCGGTTTGTAAAGGACTTCAGCACAATTGTCATTCAACTTACTGAAATTATTAAAAAGAGTGTAGGATTTTAATGGGGCGTAGAATAGGAACATGCATTCAACACTATTAAAGATAGGTTGTGTAAAGCACCGATTTTAGCACTTCCAAACTTTGACAAAACTTTCGAGATTGAGTACGATACTTCCAAGATGGGTATTGGAGCCGTTTTGATGCAAGATAGAAGGCCAATAGCTCACTTCAGTGCAAAGCTAAGTGGAGCAGCTCTCAACTATCCTACATATGACAAGGAGTTATATTCGCTTGTTCGAGCTTTGGAGACATAGCAGCACTACCTATGGCCAAAGGAGTTTGTGATTCACACTGACCATAAGTCATTAAAGCATTTGTGAGGCCAATGTAAACTGAACAAAAGGCATCCCAGATGGATGGAATTCATCAAAACGTTTCCTTATGTCGTCCAGTACAAAAAAGGTAAGAAAAATATTGTAGCAGATCGTTGTCTAGAAGGTATGTGCTTTTAACTTCTTTAATTACAAAATTGCTTGGATTTGAATACATTAATGACATATATGCCAATGATCCAGATTTTTCTGATATATACAAATCATGTAATAAATGAACTGCAAATAAATTCTTTAAGAGTGAGGGTTATTTATTTCGGAAAAACAAACTATGTGTTCCTAATTGTTCAATGCGAGAGTTGTTGGTAAAGGAAGCACAGTGGGAGACTAATGGGTCACTTTAGGGTCAAGAAGACTTTAGAGATGTTAGAGAACATTTTTATTGGCCTAAAATGAAAATTGACGTAGAACGGATTTGTAGTAGATGCATAACTAATAAGAAGGCTAAGTCTAAAGTTTTACCTCAAGAATTGTACACACCTTTACCTGTTCCTAGTGAACCTTGGGTTGACATTTCCATTGACTTCATTTTTTCTTTACCTAGGACTAAGAAAGAACGAGATTCAATATTTTTGGTGGTAGATATATTTAGTAAAATGGCACAATTCATTCCATACCATAAACTGTTGATGCTACAAGTATTGTAGATCTAGTCTTTAAGAAAGTAGTGCATTTAGATGGGATTCCTAGGAGTATTGTGTCGGATAGGGATGTCAAATTTCTTAGTCATTTTTGGTAGGTTTTGTGGATAAGTTAGGTAAGAAATTGTTGTTTTCTACTACTTGTCACCCACAAACCGATGGACAAATCGAAGTAGTTAATAGGACTATGATCTAATTGTTACGCACTGTGTTTAGAGAATATATTTCTTGTTTAAGCCACGTGGATGAAAAATTGATCACGGCGAGCAAATCAACAAGTTCCATATTGGGTTCGGGAGCGAAAACAAATTGGATCAACTCGATACAAGTTTCGAGCGAGGAGGTTAGACGGGAAAGCTATGTGGTCGCATAACTTTACCGCATGCCCACTTTAGGAGAATTGAGCAGGGACAGGGGCAGTGTCTATGCGATCGCATAGATTAATACTATGCAGCTGCATAGTGATATTTTGATGCGAATTTTTCCTTTTCTGCGAAAGTTTCCTAATTATGTTAAAACACTATTTTTTTGGTACCTATGTAGTCTTTTAGGATTATTTTCATTTTTAACTAAGTTTTTAAGATTTAGTATAAATAGATTTCGTTCCATTCATTGTAAAGAACTTAGACATTATTGAGAGATTAATTCAAAGGCAAATTTGTTTTCTATTCCTTTGTTCTTCATTGAGTAATTTACTGAACTTATCAAGATTAATTCTTGTGGCGTTCAAACAACTGGATGAGATTCATAAGTCCTATGTTCAAGAGGTAAATATAGGGGTGTCAAAATGGCTCGATGGCTTGGGCAGCCTGAGCCAGCCCCGTTCATGGCTCGAAGAAATCGACCTGAGGCTCTAGCCGAGCTCGAAAATGAGGCGTTGGCCAGAGCCCAAGTTGAACCGCACGGGCCTGCTCATGTCACGAGCCAAAAATGGCCCATGACAATACCGGCTCGGCCTGAGCCTAATAAAAGAGAAAAGATTAAAAGTTTGAAAACTAAAAAAATTAAATTAAAAAAAAAAGAAATAGAGGCAGTAGGTATAGCAGCCCGTTGGCAGCTATACCTGCTGCCTTTTTAAGCCAGCTATAGTTGCCCATTTCACTAGGCAGCCTGCAGAAGGAAACTTTCTGCAGCTCTACTTTCGGCCCCTCTCCTAGCAAATTTGAAATTCAAATTTGAAAAAACAAGGCGAATTTTGTTGTCTATAAATACAGAGTAAATTTTGAAGTTTCAAATCAATTTATTATCGATTTTAATTCACATTATTACTGTATTACAATCATTCAAGTTTCAATTCTAATTTCTTCGTTCTCACTTCTCATATAGCATATTCAATTTCTTTCACTCTAAAGTTTAATATTAAGTATTTTTTACTTTACTATTTATTAATGAATTTTACAAGTGATTATGTTAATCACTTTGGTGGTAGCTCGAGTACTTCATCTAACTATGATGCATATTAAAATGTTCCAATTGATTTGAAGAATATTGAAGAGGAAGAAGTACTCGAGACTAAAAGGTCAAAAAAAGAATCATCGGATTGTAGACAACATATGATACGTAAAAAAATTGATGTTCAAAATGGAGTAGATATTTGGAAAGAATATTGCAATTATTGTGGCAAAGAATGTTGGAAGCCCGGCTCGAGCACAACGCATTTGAATAGACACGTATTAAGGAGTTGCAAAGCGAAACCAGTCGATCTTAACTCGAAATAGACCGAACTAGTGTTTGGCAGTTTTAGTTTTACTCTTTCCACAATTGTATATTCACAGGAAAGATTTCGTGAAGGAATGACTGCATACGTAGCTGTAGCAGAGATGCCGCTTATGATGATAAACTCTGTACGCTTCACCCGGCTTGTGCAGAAATATCTCCAACCCAGGTATTCTTCTTATTGTAAAAATACCCTTCATTCGGATATTATAAAACTATATAACAAAAGAAAACAAATTGCTATTGAAGGTCTAAAAAGTTTTAATAGTGTTATATCGTTTACCTCTAATTTATGGAACGATGGTAATAAAAAAGGTTATATTGCTACTACGGCTCATTATATTGATCACCTGTGACTTTTACATAAAAGGATTATTACATTCAGATGTGTAGATTTTTCCCATAATGCCGCTTACGATGATAGACTCTGTACGCTTTACCCAGCTCGTGTAGAAATATCTCCAACCCAAGTATTCTTCTTATTGTTGAAATACCATTCATTCGGATATTATAAAATTATATAACAAAAGAAAATAAATTGCTATTGAAGGTCTAAAAAGTTTTAAAATTGTTATATCGTTTACCTTTGATTTATGGACCGATGGTAATAGAAAATGTTATATTGCTGCTACGACTCATTATATTGATCACCTGTGCCTCTTACATAAAAGGATTATTGCATTTAGATATGTAGATTTTCCCCATAATGCTATTAACCTATACATGATTTTAAAAGATATCATACAGGAATATGGTATGTAAAATATAGTTCGAAGCTTTACTTTTGATAATAATGCGGTGAATAAAGTTGTTGTTGAAAGATTTATTACTGATCTTAACCCCATATTTGGAAATTTATTTTTTCATCAACATTGTGCATGTCATATTATCAATTTGATTGTAAAACCTGAATTAGAACATATAAGTTTACCTTTAGATAAAATTAGATAGGCAATAAATTTTATTACTGTATCACCATCAAGAAAGTGAGCATTTAACAGTTTATGTGCAGAGTATGGATTATAGGAGAAATCATTTACCACTGATGTAACACATAGATGAAACTCTACATATCTTATGTTATATTCGTGTAAAAATTACGATAAAGTGATTTCACTATATTATAATGGTAGGCATACACTCGAACCTGAACATCACTTGGAAGATTGGGAATGGTCTATTGCATTTTACCTGAAAAATTCTTACAACCTTTTTTCGATGCTACAAAGGAATGTAGCGATGTTTATTACCCTACATATTCACTTGTTTTACAACTTTTTTTTCTACATTTCACAAGCATTTCACAATATAGGAATTTGCCACTTTTTTCTGATGTAGTCTGTTCTATGGAGTTAAAATTTCATATATATTGAGAAGAGTTGCCCTCTTTATTTTTTTTAGCTTCAGTAATGGACCCTCGACTTAACTTAACTTGCACAAAAGCCACTATTAAGGGGATATCAAATTATTTGAATGTAGAATTATTACATGTGCATATAGAATATCTTTTATGTGAAATATATAATTATTATGCTGAAAAGGTAGGCCAGGTTAGTTTTACTTCTCTAGGTTCTTTTTCAAGAAATATTTTAACAAATTTAGATAATTTATGAAATTATTTGGAAAGCAATACAAGCGTTCCTTCATTTAGTTCTAGTTCTAATTCATCAATATGTAGAGCGATCAATGTTGGTGATACAAATTTTGAAATTCCTTCTAAGCTAGCTAGGTATATGTGCGTGAATATTCGTAGTGCGTTACAACCAAAAGAATTACATGAATTTAGTCTTCTAAATTGGTGGAGGTGTAACGAAAGGCAATAGCCAATTGTATCAAAAATTGCACGTGGTCTACTAACACCTTCGGTGTCTACGATAGCATCGGAGGTTACATTCAATTTAGGTAGTCAAATTTTGTCAAATGAATGATCAAGACTAAAAGAAGATATATTGGAGACTTTAATATGCTTAAAGGAATGAGAATGTGCGGAATTACGTATTCAAGAACATGTTAACAGTATAATGGCCGAAGAGTTGCAACAGATCCAAACATAGGATGTTGCAAGTTTTTAAATTAATTATTTTTCTTTAAAAATGTAATTTTTAAATTTATTTGTTTCAAGAAAAATTGTACACGAAATATTTTATTCATGTTCAATTTTAACTCCTCCTACATTGATTGTAGCCGATCCCAAACCCGAAAAAAAGATGAGGGTTGTAACTTGTAACTTTTATTAATTTGTTCTTCATATAAATTACGTATTTTGTAAGTTGTAACTTTTATTTAATTTGTAATTCGTATAAATGATGTAATTTTTAAATTCTTTAAACTTAAGTTTGATTTGTAACGCGGTTAAACATTTTAAAAATATTCAACTATAACTATTTTAATATATCGAGAGAGCTTGATTGAAGTAGATTTTTGATAATATAATTTACTCCTATTTGATTTGGTTAAAAATTAAAATTTTAGTAAATCTTTATAAAAGTTGATAAAATCTGTAATTAGAATTTGATCCTGTAAATATATGGTTAAAAATGAATTTTAAAAAATTGGGACGAAATATGAACTTTATGAAAAGTGATTTTTTTTTTGAAAAATGTCATTAAAAATTAGATAAAAATTTGTCAAAAAAAAAAAAAAACCCGAGTTGTATTTTTCTGGCCGAGCTTTTGCTCGGCTAGATTCGGCTTGGGCTCAAAAAAAGCCCGCTATGTTTTACTCGAGCCAAGCCCGAGTGTCGAGTTTCGGCTCGCGATCCGGCTTAATTCGGCTCGTTGACATTCCTAGGTAAATACATCGTAGTCGATTGTTTGGTTGCTTGATTCATTATTTTTAGGTTAAATCCAAAAACTTTTACTTATTTGGCTCTCTTGGGTTCGATTCAATCTCATGTGGGTTTCGTTGCTTCAATTGCTACGTGGGTTCGCATTAGAGTCTTATCTCAAATGATATTACAGCATAATGTTGATTGAGGTGGGAATTAAATTTTGAAGTTTTTTTGTGCATATATGTTTATCATGTTTTGTTAAGTCAAATTTCATGAATTTGTAATTTGGTGTTAGCAAGAGAATTGTAGTCTAATTTTAAGCTTGAAGTTTGGAACTCATGAATTAGATTCGGTGATGAAAATTGAAACAAAAAATTAGATTTTATTATTTGAATTGAAATATGATTTTCGTTTTGGACTGAATTCGAAATTGAAATAATAAAGTGAAAAAAAAAAATAAAGGGCCAATGAAAGTATTCTTGCATTCTTTACCTTGGTGAATGCAACACAATGCGATCAAAGTACCGCTGGAGCTACTATTGAGAGCAAAAGCCCAACCGCTAATCCTGCAAATACTGTCAGCGCTGTAAAAAGTAACCTTTATCTAGCGCTGTACTAATAGCGCAATAGCAATGCTACAAAAAGTGGGGTCGTAGTCGCATTCTAACCAATGCACTATAAATCACTTGACAAGTGGCTGGACCATTTTTTGTTAAGCGTTGAGTGTAGTACTATTACCCTTTTCTTGTTAAATTTTTAATCATGATTTTAATTTGAACCGAAATTAGTATTTTTGGCCCTTTTTATGAGATGGGATAGTGGTCACGATAGTCGATGAAGTCTGTTGATGGTGAGCAACGAAGGTTATTCTGGTGGCAGAAGTGGCAAGTGAACATGGTTCAAGTTGGGGTACAACAATTATTGTTATATTTGGGTCCTTGTGATAGTGCAACCAGGTGGAGGTCAGGTACGTACAATTTTCAAACAATTTAGGTTGCACTCAAACATGGCCTACTATTGGCTGGACTTCTTAGATGATTTAGGAATGTCAACGAATCAAATCAAGTCGACTCATGAGCCAAACTTGAGTCTCAAACTCCGCTCAAGTAAAAATTGTTCAAACTATTTTGGCCCGAGCTGAGTTTTTGCTCTGTCAAAAAATTTAGTCTCTACCCGAACTTTCGGCTGGGGTCTTTATTGAGCCAAGTCGGGTAACCTAGCTGCCTGTAGGCTTGCTTGCTAAGCTTTTAATTTTTAATTTTTTTAATGCTTAGTTTTTCATAGGCCGAAATGGCACTATGGCGGGCTTGGGCTCAAGCCAACAGCCCAAAATGGGGCATGGCCCGAGCCTCAGCTCGGTAAAATAGAGTTGCAAGTTGGGCAGACTTAAACTTTTTTCAAGTTGAGCTACGAGCCTGTGAGCCAAATTGAGACCCTTCAATGGGTAAACTAATGGCCCAACTATGCTTTTATTTGAGTTTCATTTTCATTTGTTTAAATATTACTTTTTAAAGTTATAAATTAATTTTAGCCCATGTTTAGCTCAGATTTTAATCTAATTTTAATTTAAGTCAAAGTTAAACAATCAATATTAACTACTTTTTTATGAGTTCCACAACTTTTCAATCACACATTTCCAAAACTTGTATCAAAATCTACTAAAAATCTAATTTTAATTCTCACCAAACAACCTCTTAGTGAGAACTGGGTTGATGGCCTCTTTATAAAATTAATTTATGAAAATAGCCTTTGATCCCAATATCAAAATTAAAATAATTTTTTTAATTTAAAAATATTAACAATCCAAAATGCCTTCTAAGAAAAAATAAACAAACACATTACCTATTCTCAACTGTAAAGAATTGACGGTATGGTGGCTAACTAACCATGAAAGATTGATGTGTTTTCATTTAATTCCACAAAATTGACCAAGAAGATGTTAAGACTTGGGGTCCATCTTAATAAGGTCAACCTTATTAAGAGGAGTGTCCCAATCCTTTATATATTGGTCATTATTTCGGTATTTTACCGATGTGGGATTATATTCCCTTAACATGCCCCCGCAAGATGGTGGCTCGTTTGAGCAGACCAATCTTGAAATCCGTGTGCTCATTTTTAGAGACTTAATCGGATCGAATCGCTCGTTGGAGCTTAATGGGCTCTGATACCATGTTAAGACTTGGGGTCCATCTTAATAAGGTCAACCTTATTAAGAGGAGTGTCTCAATCCTTTATATATTGGTCATTATTTCGGTATTTTACCGATGTGGGATTATATTCCCTTAACAGAAGAAAAGTTTCCTCTCAGTTCTTCTGATTTCAAGTAAGTGCTTGTTTAGAACCTGACAGATTCAAATGCAATAGTTTCTAAGTAAGTTGATCACATTTAACGTAGTATAGTTTGTTGTTACTTCTGACTGCTATTATTGGCTAAGATAAACAACAAAAAAGCGTCGGTATTATAAATTTATTGTAAGTGAACATTCTTATCCACTCTTCCAATGATAATAAACTTATAGAAAGCGATTTTATTTTTTTTTTTGGGGGGGCAACCCAAAGAAAAACAGTGCTAAGAACAAGAGTTACAATACAAAAATGCCGTGTTGTCCAAAGAATCTACTAAGATGCCTAATCTTCATGTTTTTATTATTAACACTCCAAAAGAAACAGAGACTCAATCAAACATTAGTCGCACCTATCAGCTGGGGACTTGGTCATATATACGGTAAATTATTATTTTCACAAAGTCCATGCAGTAACTAATGGAAGCTATGCTAAATATTGTTCAAAATCAAGCAATTAAGTGGACTGATTATTGGGCCTTCAATGGGAACAATGGAATGGATAAAATGAAAAATGAGAATTATTTGCCCATGCGTACACATGGTGATTTTGTCATGCATGCATACGCATGGTTTGTATTGACCGGAACAGAAGCAACATACTTGTACTATGCGCACTCATTGTTTATACTATGTGTACGCATGGGGTTAAAAACAAGTTATTGATTGATTTTTCAACTTGAAAACTGGTGTCCTTTTGGATGAAAATTTGTCTCTTTTCATCATGTTTTGGCACCATTTTGTGTAATATTGATTGAGATATATAAATAGGTGGTTAATGATCATTACAAAACACATTAAAACCACTTGAGATCAAATTCCATCTCACAAGAAAAGATTAAAAACTCTTTTCTTTCATATTCAAAATTCTAATTTTGTGTTTTTGAGTTTTGAAGGAATTTCACTAATACTTAAGTGTTTATTCCTTTTCAAGGATTGATAAATCCTGCCAACCATTTGCCAAGAGTTTCAAGCATCAAATTCAATCCAAGAAGGAGCAAATATCGTTTGAGGACAACGATTACGTGTTTAAGACTTTTTTTTTAAAGTCTTGATTCTGATATTTCATTTCTTCTCATTTCCTCTTATTTGGAAATATAATTCCAACAATATCTAACAATATTTGCAATGGAGAATGAAACTACTATGGTAACAATCAAGTTGATGAATCAAGACATCATTTGTTTGGACCGTTTTGATGGGACGAATTTTACAATATGTAGAAGTTTCTCCTAACAGTGTTGAAGATCTTTTACATTCTTGATCCGGAGTTGACCTCGCTACCAAAACCAACAAATGGAGATACTGATGATGTAAGAGTCAAAAGATAAAAACGTCAAGAGGATGAATTGATTTGTTGCAGTTACATATTTAATGCATTATCTGTTCGGTTGTATGATCTCTACACTAATACGTCTTTGGCAAAAGACATTTGGGATGCATTGGAAAACAAATAGAAAGACAAAGAAGAAAGTACAAAGAAGCTTCTCATATCAAGATATTTTCATTTTAAATTCATTGAAGATATTCCTCTTCTTTCCCAAGTGCATGAATTTCAAGTTCTTATCAACAAGTTCAAGGCAGTCAAAATTGAAATTCTGAAATCTTTCAAAGCGATAGCAATCATTGTGAAACTCTCAAAAACTTATTAGAAGAAAATCATGCATAGTTCCGAAGATTACTCTTTGGAACAAGTACAAAAACATATTTGAATTGAGAAAGGGTCAAGATTAAGAGATAAAAATAACAATTCTTATGAAGGCATTTCAAAGGTCAATGTCATGGAGAAGATCAACCCTTAAAGGCTTCTCAAAACCCTAACAAATTTAAGAAGAAGTCCAACGATGGTTGCTTTGTATATGGAAAACCCAGACATTATGCAAAAGAATGTGAACACCAAAAACAAAATAGTTTCGAAGGAAATCTATCAAAGAAAATAACATTGTGGCTACTGTGAGTAAGATCAGTGGTATTAAGCGAAAGATTCCTAGTTGGTGGTATGATACATGTGCTCTTGTACACGTGTCATATGATAAATCTTTATTCAAGACTTATTATAAAGTGGATGGAGATTAAAAGATTCAAATGGGTAATGAAGGTCACTCCAAAGTGATTAGAAAGGGAAAATGTAGAGATTATTTTCACTTTCGGCAAGACCGTTACCTTAACAAATGTACTACATGTTCCAGATGTAAATAGAAACTTAGTATATGGTAATCTCTTAGGAAACCCGAGCATAGAAAGTGTTTATGAGTCTCGTAAACTTGTACCGTCCCTAAATGGAAAATTTGTTGAAAATTGCTACTCTAGTAAAGGAATGGTCAACTTTGTAAAGTTGACGAGTTTTCTTATTTGATTAATTCATTTACTTTATGACATGCTAGATTATGTCACATAGGTAAAGTATCATGAAACGAATGTTAAACTGTATTTAATATCTTACAAAGAAAGTTATGAATATAAATGTAAAACTTGTGTAGAATCTAAAATGATAAAGAAGCCATATCAAAGTGTGAATAAGACTTCTTAAATTTTAGAATTAATTCATACGAACATATGTGAATTAATTTGTATATGTGAACATATAAAAATGAAGTTTAAAATCACTTAAGCAATAAAATAAAAACTCTAAAAGTAATAGAGGAGATGAATATTTTTCTAGTGATTTTAATTCATTTTGTGAACACAATAAGGTATAGTACATCAATGTTATGCACCTAGTCCAACAAAATAGTTTGGCTGAAAGAAAAAAAATAAAACATTAGTTGAAATGATAAATGTCATGTTAACTTATACTAAATTGTCATTTAATTTATGGGGTGAAGTTGCATGTAGAATATTAAATAGGGTTCCTTTTAAATTTACAAAGGTTTCTTCTTATGAATTGTGGAAAGGAAGAAAATCAAATATTATATACTTCAAAATGTGGGAATGTCTTGTATATCATAAGAACACAACCCTAATAGGACCAAGCCCATCCAAGAGGCATCAAATATGCCTTTGTTGGTTATGTTAATATAGCATATCATATAGATTATTAAATTTGGAAACCAATGTGATAATTGAATCTAATGATGTTGAGTTCTTTGAAAATTCATTATCTTTGGATAATGAATGAAGGAAAACTCATAAAGAGATCCCAACCACTAGTAGAACACAAGATGAAACATCTTCTAAAGATATTTATGAATTTAGTGAACCTCAAAAAAGCAAAAAAACTGGAATTGAGCAGTTTTTAGGACCGGATGAAATAAACTCTCAACTTATTTCCTTTTAATTAGCAGAGGAAAATTAGAAGAATGTTATAAAAGCAATTCATTTTGTTCTACAAGTGAAATGGATTCAATTATGTCATACAAAACATGGGAACTTGTCGATTTACCACTCGGATCCAAATCTATTGGATGTAAATGGATGTTTAGGAGATAATATAATGTTGATAGTTCTCTTATACTTTTAAAGCTAGACTAGTAGGTAAAGGTCATCAACAAATAGAAGGAATAGATTATTTTAATACTTATGCACTGGTAACTAGAATAACATCGATTATGATATTATTAGCATTAGCTTCTATGCATGATTTGCATGTACATCAAATGGACGTCAAAATGGCATCTTAAATGGGGATCTCAATGAGGATGTTTATATGGAACAACATGAAGGGTTTGCACTATGAAGAAACGAGCATAAATTATTCAAGTTAGTAAAATCATTATATAGCTTAAAGCAAGCCTTAAGAAAATTGCATGAGGAATTTAACTTAGCTATTAATTTCTTTGGCTTCATAAATAATAGTATAAATAACTGCTTATATTCTAAATTGTGTGATGAATATATAACCCTTATTTGCTTGTATGTTGATGACATGTTGATTATGAGTAATCACATGAATGGAATCAAAGAAACGAAGAAGTTTCTATAATCCACGTTCAAGATGAAAGACCTTGAACAAGTGAATACCATATTAGGTATCAAAGTTACAAAAACTAGTGGTGTTTTTTCTTGAGTAAATCAATTTTATTGAGAATGTGATTAATAAGTTCAAACATTTGAACATAAAGTAATTTAGTACCCTTCCTGATCTAAGTTTAAAACTTATAAAAATGATGGAAGAGAAATTGCTCGAGTCCTATAAGAAGTCTAATGTATACAGTTCAATGCAAAAGATAGGATATAGCATTTGCAATTAGTAAACTTAGTAGGTTTACTAGTAATGCAAGCAAGGAAGATTGGAAGGCCATTGGAAGAGTTTTTGATATTTAAAGAAAACCAAGAACTTAATCTATAATATACTAAATTTTTCGGCTATATTAGAATGATTTACCGATGCTAGTTGGATATCTAATACAAGTGATAGTAAATTTAATTCAGGATGAGTGTTTACTCTAGGAAAGAGTGCTATTTCTTGGAAATCAAAGAAACTGACGTGTTTAAAACACTCAACTATGAGTCTGAATTTTTAGCACTATTAGATACTAGAAAAGAAATTGAATGGCTTAAGAGTCTACTTTACAAGATACCTTTGGGACTAAGAATACATCTTCGATGTCTATCATGTGTGATAATCAAGCCACATTAGCAAAAGCCTACAACAAGGTATAAAAAGGAAAATCTAGACATGTGAGTTTAAGACATGTTTACGTAAGGAAAATAATCAAGAGTAGAATAATTTCCCTAAATTATATTAATCCAATAAAAAACTTAGCGGATTATTTAACTAAACCTCTAAATAGAAATTTAGTAATATCAACTTCGAGTGGAATGGTGTTGAAACTTTTAAACTAAAAAATTCACCAGTGATGGCAACCTTATCTATCATTATTTAACAAGTAATCTACGGGTTCAAGAGATAACAACAAGTCATTCAATATGAGGATAGTTTCAACATTATAAAATCCATTATAACCCTATTTAATTATAAAATGCTGGTTATTATTCAACGAATGTTGAGTTTAAAGCTCTTAATAAAGTCAGTACTGAGTACTAGTATCTCTAAAAATAACAAATATGCTGGAAGAACTTCACCTAGCTAAACTTCAAGTGGTGTCGCCTAAATAAGAGTTAGAGTTTCTCTCCTAAAAGTTTGTTGAAAAGGACGAGCGCAAGGTCATATTAGCATTAAGCGAGTTAAGGAACTTGAGAACACTTTATACTTCTGTGTGTTTTTACCGGTATTGTTACATAAAATAGTTGGTTCAAAGCTTTAATGTTATCTTTAATTTCGACTTTACTTTGTTTCAATAACACTATGGTTAGATTCAAATAGAAAGATGTCTAGTCCTTGTGCATAAGTCTTGTCATTTAGAATGCATGATCGATACATATTTTGAACAAATGAGGGATTCTTGAATATTTGTCAAAATCAAATAATTAAGTGGGCTATTTATTGGGCCTTCAATGGAAACAATGGAATTGATAAAATGAGAAATGGGAATTATTTTCCCATGCTTACGCATGGGCCATTTCGCCATGCTTATGCATGGTTCATATTTGTTGGAACAAAAGCAAAAATGCTTCTACTATACATACATATAGTTCATACTATGCGTATGTATAGGGTTAAAAACAAAACGTTGGCTAGTTTTTTAACTTGGAACCTGGTGTCTTTTTAAATTAAAAATTGTCTCTTTTCATCATATTTTGGCACCATTTCGTATAGTATTTATTAAGATATATAAATAGATGGTTAATGATCAATACAAAACACATTAAAACCGCTTGAGATCAAATTTCATTCCATGAGGAAAGATTAAAAGCTCTGTTCTTTCATATTCAAAATTCTACTTTTGTGTTCTTGAGTTTTATAGGAATTTCGCTAGTGCTTAAGTGTTTATTTCTTTTTAAGACTTGATAAATCCTGCAAACCATTTGCCAAGAGTCCCTTTAAGCATCAAATTCAATTTGACAAGAGACAAATATTATTTGAGGACAATGATTACATGTTTAAGCATTATTATCTTTAAAGTTCTTGATTCTATTATTTTGTTTATTCTACTTTCCTCTTACTTGGAAATATAATCCCAACAAACAATGTTAATGGAGTAAGAAAAATTAGCAAGACCAATCAATTTGACTTTAGAAAGTAATGCAAATGTGAAGATTCAGTTGTATTTTCACCACAGAGTAGACATTGAATCAACTCTTTGTAGAAGGGAAAAAAATTGTATCACCACTTCTTGCTCCATGGAAACTGAATACATGTTGGTAAATTTTTAACAAATTTAGCATATGGTTGAAAATGGCACCTATCGTTTAAAATTGGTAAGAGACATTTCTATGTATGGAGTCTTGATTTCACTACAAACATCCTCGATTATCTTCGAAAACTATTTGTTAAATAGTATGTATTGCAAGTATACAAGTCGCGTACAAGTAATAAAGTAGACTAAAGAGTGCAATTGTTGATCCCATGAGGAATGTTTACTTGATTATACAGAAGTTAATTTAATTATAATAAGAAACACACAATAAAATTGTTGTTTTTGAAATAAAGAAATTAATCCAAAACTCTACAAAAATAATAGAAAGGGTGAATTTTAAAATTAAGAAAAATTAGAAGGATAAAGTAGTTGGAATTTATGATTTCACTTAACAGACACTTAATTAATTTCTCCACACGTAAATTATCAAATTAATCATTAAGCATGTTAGATCCGATTTATCTATTTTAACTAATTACTTCTATCATGTGAAATTAGCCTTAATCAATTGGTTTAACTTAATATATCTCTATGTTGATTAAAACGCAATCAATTGTATAAACTCTTTGTGAAAGTAGCTCAATGGACCACCTAAGGTTAAAAATATATCTCTATCTCCTACAAGAACATAGGGTTTACAGCATGATCTAAAATGCACGATATTCTCTTAAATATTGCACCAATCACTCAATTTAATCATTTATTGATCAAACAAATAAATAGCATGAAGTAAAATAATAAACACACATAAAAACAAGTACTTTAACATTAAAGCGTAAATATTAAAATTAATAAAGTTAGGTTACGCTATATCATAAATTCCAACATAAAGAATCTAGCTCATTTTGTATAAATGATAAAAAAGAGAAGATTTATATAAATACATCACGAATTAGAGAAAAATGATGAAAGAAAAACAATACTAAAGATGAAACGCATCTTTTGGTTAGATTCTTGTAGGTAACAAGGCTTGGTATTAATTTTCCCCCAAAATCTCTCTACTTTCTTAATTTTTTCTCTCCTCCTTTGTGCCCTTGGTTCTTGTCCCATTTTCCTCCAAAATTAGAGTGAAAAATTAAGTGAATGAAGAACGGGACTAATGACTGAAATTTTGCTATTTAAATTACTTAAAACGAGCCCTAAAAAGTCTAAAAATTCCCAAACATATCAGAAGTTGCAAAAATGGGGAAAGAAAATTCTGCCCCCAAATACACGGCGTGCACGTGTTAGGTAGCCCGACAATGCCTTTGGGCTACGGCAACCAGGATGCCCCAAGACGCACGGAACCTTCGCCACCCTCATTTTGCAGCTCGAATCCTCCAAAAATTACACGTCATGTCCCTTAACTTTTGTCTTGTACAGTTTGATCCTTGGATTTTGACTTTTGTTTCAATCACACCCTTTTGTAATTTTTATTCAAGGTCATTCAACTTCCAGGTCTTATCCACTTTGGTCCCCAAATTCATTTATTGTGCACTTTTAGTCTCTTTTCTCTTCCTTTTGCATAGTTCTCTTCCAATTTAGAATCTTAATCTATAAAAGCAATAATTAAACAATTATGAATAGAATTTTGCTCATTTAATCCATATTAAGCTTATTTAGGCATCCAATAAGTATATTAAAACACACTTATCAAACACTCCCAAACTTAAATTTTTGCTTGTCCCGAGCAAGATTATTACTAGCACAATCTAGCAATATGTGATAAAGATCAACAATATTATATAACTTGTCAAAAATATTCATGCGTAAAATTGTACAATCAATTCACGAATGTCTCCAAATAATGTTATCAAAAACAAATTGAGTTTATCCAATGTTTGATTGGTGTGTGCACATAGTCACGTTCAATTATTATCTAAACTCGAAAAAGTTGTAAAGACAAAAAAAAAAAAAAAAATTGCTGCCAATCAACCCTTAACGGTCATTTCTTTCCTTTCTGAATTGTGAAATTCGCATCACACATAAATACAACTCTTTTCTTTCTCAAGATGTTCATCTATATGATGCTTTCAAATCACTTATATCTTTTACCAATTTGATTTGATTGGGTCTAAACGGCAATTTCAACAATCTAGACATGCCATTATTCTCCTCAAAATTGAGTGCTTCAATATTTAAGCTTATTCTAAGTAATTGATATTGATTTTATATTTCGTAAGTATACAGATCAAACAAGTAACAAAGTGCGCATAAGAGTTTAGATATCGTTCCCACGAGAATGATTATCTAGCCGTTAGTTAAATTATTCTTAACTTCAATTTGATTGAAAACAATTAGAAAGTGTTTAGTTTCTTTTTATGATTTATTATTTTAAAAATATGAAAAAGTAAAAGTGATTTTTTATATGATAGTGCCAGGTAGCCCGTAGGAACTCGTGAACCTTTGCCACCTCCACTTTGCAACTTAAATCTTCCAAAAATTGTACACCAAGTCCTAAACTTTGATTCTATACATTATGAACCTTGAATTTTAACTTTTATTTCAACCATACCCTCTATAATTTGCACCCAGGGTCCTTCAACTATCAGCTCTTCTCAATTTCAATCTCCAATTTCATGTTTTTGTGCACTTTTACACACTTAGCAAAAACGAGAGAGAGAGAGATGAGATCTTGTGTTTCATTATCTTGTCTTGACGATTTTAATAGAACTTGAGGTAACTCCTTTGCTAGTATAAGGATACTAAGTCGCGTGTCATTGTATAAAACTCTTAAGTGACGACTTTTGATCGAGAATGGTGTCCTAATGTAATACAAATGTATTTTCATCAACTCTGAGGCAATATGAGAGGACATAAATACAAAAGGACATGAAATTGGTGAAAACAGCATCCTATTGTTTCAAAATGGTAAATGCCATTTATCTGAATTCTAAAACGTAGTCGACTCAAATTCTATTAAATTTGTCAATTTATTGCCACAAATTTTATTGATTCGTTGCCTCAAATTCTATTAAATACATCAATTCAAGATAGTGAAATACTATATCTAACTCTTTTTAATTATTATAAATATTTTCAAAGATAATCGATAATATTTGGAATGAAATCGAGACTCGTACACAAAAAGGACACTCACTCATTCTAAATAAGAAGATAAATATTTTTTTTTCCAATTTCTCGTCCATTTGTCTTTGTATCCACTGATATAATTTGTCAAAATATATTCCTACTACATTTAAAATCGTGATATGTCCAAAGTTGTTACTTAGAGGTCATAGAGTGACACAAGATTGAGTATTCTTACACAACCAGTGAGATTAATTGAATTTGTCAATATAAGATAGTAAAACACAAGATCTTAGCTCTTGTTAATATTTTTAAATGTTAACCAATTGAGAATATTTGGAATGAAATCGGGATCCTGTTTACAATATCCATTTTAAAAAGAAATGGTGCAATTTTCACCAATTTCACAACATTCCTATTATATTTAGACAAAAAGTAACGTGTTTTTTAAAGACAAATTAATAGAAAACTAACATTACATACCCAAATAAGTTTTTATTTTATTTTATTTTCAAGAGAAACCACTTATGTAATCAATCTTGACGGATAGTACAAAGAAATTATAAGAAAAAGAAGGTAATTTTGGTCATTTCAAGTAAAAGGTAATTATGACTTTTAATATATATACTGCTAAATATATTCACACTAATAAATAGAATATATTTTGATTGCATAAAAGATTCACAATCTTTATATATAGTCACATTTATGTCTCAATTTTTTTCGTCACATTCTTATTGTCAAAGGAATGCGAATTGCTCTTTATTACGATTTTCCTTCAAATTTTTTTCAAGATAGAGTAAAAAACTCATTTGTCCATTGTATTTTTAAATAAACGAAACAAAGAATAATGCAAAAATCCAATTAAATATTTGGCATCCATTTAAAACATAACAAGATTTTTGAATAAAAATAATTATTAATGACAATATTTTTTTTATAATGAAAATAAGAATGCGATGAAGAAAAATGTTAAGAAAATAAGTGTGATAATGAATAAATATTAATGTAATTAAACGGAGGCCTTTTAACCCCGAAAAGAAAATGATTAACAAGACTTTTGAACAAAAATTTTCTATAGAACCAATAATAATGCTCCCTAATTCGTTACAAAGTCCCTGATTGACTATTATTATTTTAATTTTTTTTATATATAATCATTTTTAATCACACATTCATACAATAAAATATTATGTATATAAATTCTAAATTTTTCTTATTTTTTAATCATACGTTCTTATAAAAATTACTATTCATGGCCTCCAAATAAGGACAAACGAATATCTAAACAAAGAAAGTGAAACACTTCTAGGGACATGGATCTTGGAGGTCCAGGATTTAGTTTGGTGTAAGTTGTGATACCTAAATATCAAGGAGGAAAAAAATAATAATTAAAAAAAAAATTAAAAAAAATAAAAAAGGAGGAGGAGGAGGAAAGTGAAACACAAAGAACTCGAAGTTTCAACGTAGATTCAGAACTCGAAGTTTCAACGTAGATTCATCAGCAACGCGCTTTCTCACCTCACCGTCTGTCTTCTGGAATAACGTGCCGTTTATAGCGTCCCTTTTCAGTATTTATATATATTATACATTTCTTGCATTAGATTACTTGAATCAATTCAATTTCAAATATTAGAACTCCTAATTTTGTGGTAATGGCAGAAACAAACCCCAAATCTCAACCAGAAGTTGTAAGAATTCGACCCCTCCCAATCTTTCATTTCTTGTTTATTTGCTGGCAATTTTATGATTTGTATCGAGGTAGCGTTTTGGATGATTTTTCCGATAAGATGGATGAGACCAAAGAGCAGAGGATGAAGCGTTTGGAATTCGTGCAAGTTGCGGCGTTCGATGCGGTGATTTTTGCTGCGAAAGTCTACAATTACACCAAGGACAAATCAGGGCCTCTGAAGCCCGGAATTCAGACCGTCGAGGGCACCGTCAAGACCGTCGTGGGACCCGTCTATGACAGATACCACGGCGTTCCCGTCGAATTTCTCAAATTTGTCGATCGCAAGGTAATTTTCTAATTCTATTTTTAATTATTTTATAGAATTTTCATAACTGTAATTTTGCCTGTAAATGAACCATTTGCATTAGGATTTGAACCTTAATGGGGCTAACCCTTGTCTTTACATGTAGAGATTAACCAGACTGTTTAAATGGTAAATTTATGACATTTCGTTAAGAAAAATAAAAATCAGACTGTTTAAATGGTTTGAAGGGAGCGATTCGACTATTAAAGTCAAAGTTCTTGTATGATTCTCGAGAATTTACGTATATTTAGATAATTTGAGTGCTGGAATTTCTTTTAGATTATTGTAATCAAGGAAGAATCCACTCATTCACGGGATTGAATGCTGCTGGAATGGCTATTAAAGAATTTATTTTTCTCTGCATTCAAATCATTCTGAATTCATTGAGAGATGTTAAAAATGACTGCAATAACATTTGCAGATGAGACAGATGAATAATTTTCGGCCCGCACCATTGTTAATGAGAATTTAAGAGATTAGCAATTATGTTTGTAGGTAGATGAGTCGATGAACATGGTACAGAGTCATGTCCCTGCAGTTCTAAAGCAGATGTCTACCCAAGCCTTCTCGACTGCTCAGAAGGCTCCGGTTGCGGCTCGCTCAGTTATGACAGTAGCTGAGCATTTAGCAGTTTCAACCTGGTGCTCTCTCAATCGGCTCCCGCTCTTCCCTCAGGTGACCAAAGTAGTCGTTCCAACAGCCAGTTATTATACTGAGAAGTACAACCAGTCTGTTCAACTTTCAGCTGAGAAAGGGTACAAGGTTGCATCATATCTACCGTTGGTCCCAACAGAGAAGATCGCGAAGGCATTTAGCGTTGATAAAACCGAGCCTGTGGTTTTGACCGGAGGAGCTGTTGAAGCAAATTGATGCGGTTTCCATTTGTTGCTATTAACATGGTAACACAGTGATATATTTTCATAAGAATGTTGTGGATGATGGAGAAACAAGGAAATGTTATGAAATATTTTGTTTTGTTACATCTGAGATAGGTTCCTGGTATGAATGAATATTCGTTTTGATTGTTGTCGTCTATGTTTACGTGTGTTTATTTCATCGTGCATGATTTGCCGCTTCTGCGGTATTGCTCATATTGTACTTTCTTGTGTTGCCTATCATCGATAAGACATGGATAGAGTAATCAATGAAAATGCGAATTCCAGTTCATGGGCAAGTTAGTTATCATTGACCATCCTGTCTACAAGTGTGTATCCATGTCTAGTTGTAAGTGGCTCCATTATGAATTAAAGGATTATCCTAGGCCTATGCGGAGATATTGTAGATAATTTTCAAATCTTAGGTCAAATTGGGTTCCTTTATTTTGAATTCTTTAATTTAGAATAATCAAAAATAAGATTCGAACTTATGTCCAATCGATTAATAGCCTATCATTTCTATCACTGAGCTACTATTGAACAACATGAGATTAGATCTCATAGACTTGCTGACATAGGCGCATTAGGGAAAGGGAAGGAAGGAAGGAGCATGGTCATGGGACTTTCATGGTCACATAATGGTGCATAAAGAATGGCATTTTGTGGCTTTTGTCCCTTTTGCGAATCTTGGTATAAAACAATTTTGGGATGCTTCTCAATTTTGGGTGCAAAGAAAAGATATTATTTGCATGCTTCTCTATTTGATAAAAACCAAGAAAAGGTAGTGACGCCAATTTTTTTACCGCATCATTGTACATTTGTATGTCTAGGGTTTTTGCATTCCATTTCTATTAAAAGAACATTTGAACTGCAAAAAGCTAAAATAAAGACTTGCAAGATATATGGGCCTGTTTGATACTGATTTTTAGAATTAATTTTTTTACCGTTATAAAGAAAAGTTGGCCCCACCTATGGATGAAGAAGTCAAAATGACGGCTAACCATATTAAGTAAAGGTCAAAAATTAATTTTTTGGCTTGAAAAATCATAACCAAACGGGGCATAATACCTTTAATGTCTTGTAGTAGCCCTTCTCATAGATTGAATTGAAGTTTTTATAATAAATTGAGGAATAAATAGCAGAAGTCCCAAAATCAAGTGTCAAAAATACATTTAGCGTGTCATTTAGTCCAGATTTTAATCCACTTTTTGACCATTGTAAAGGCAGGTGGATCTCATTTGTTGCAGTAATTATTGACTCCAAATGCGTTTATTTCCAAAAATGTCATTTTCTAAGGAGGAGTGAGTTAAATGGTAAAGTGTAGGGTTGTGCATGGTTCGATTCGGTTCGATTTTAATGAGAATCGAACCGACTCATTAGAACTGAATCGGACTCGAATTTTAGGGTATTTCATAAGTAGAACCATCGTCCAAATTTAATTATGGAACCGTTTTGGTTTGGTTTCATTCGATTCAGTTCGATTCCATTCAGTTCCCAAGTTCTGTACTATAATTTTTTTTAATATTTATAAAGGTACATTAATTCTACTAATGATATTCAATCTTAACTCTTATAAAATAACACAGTTCAATCTCATATATTTTTTGTACATCTCTTTGTCGAGTTCTTCATATTTGTTATTGTTAAAATCACAGTAAGATGAAAATAGCGAGCTCACAATAATTAAGAGCAGCGCTGTCAAACTTCAATTCAATTTCTTTAAAACGGTAGAATAATAGATTTTGATAAAATTTAGATAATTTAATTAAATTATGCTTGAATTGAAAATTAAAAATAGGAAAATCATATTTTTGGGATTGAGTTAAATTAACTAATTATCAAATTTATTTTAAAAAATAAAATAATTTTGCTTATTTAAAATAAATAAATTTAAAAATTAGGAAAATTCAATTCTTATTCGATTATTGATCTAAAATCGAGAATCGAATCGAACCAATCATTTCTCGATTCAATTCGGGTATTTAACTTAAGAAGAATCGCTCAGTTCGATTCAATTCAGTTAAGAAGTTTTCGCCAACCCTAGTAAAGTGGGAAAAAGATCATTCCACTTACTTCAGTCAATAATTACAGCACAGTGCACTGTATAACGACATGAATTTCTCTACAAATTGAGTTCATCTATACTTACAAGAAATAAAATACAGAACTGTTACAAGAATTTGTATTTGGTGACATGTCAGATCACTTTCCAACAAATTAGACCAAAATCGAGCTATGAGCAAAATCGGTTTCACCTAAATAAAAATGTTCATTTCTCCCAAATCAGTCTCTCTCCTCTGTCGGTTCTCCATCTTCGGCCACTAGCCGGCAAAAGACTAGAAAATTGTCATGTATTAGGACTAAGTGCTATAATATCTCATAATGGCAGTATACAAAATGTTACTTACATGGATAAAACATCACCGACTTTCCAAAATCTTCCTCAAGCTTAGCTGCCAACATTAGAGTATAATCTATAATCTCTATAAAATTTATCTCCACCGCCACAAGAAGAATTATCCAGAAGCTTGTTGCCTTATCTTGCCACCACCGTACTGGAAGAAGCTAGAAGGAATTGCCACCGACTATATCACCTATAAACATAGGCTGGCGTGTGAGAAGAGAGTAAGAAGAAGAGCTAGAATTCAGGGATACAAAGAGAGAAGCGGAGTTATAGACAGGCTGTGTATATGTAATATATGTGTGCTTAGGGGAGAGAGAGTGTTAGTGGAGTGAATTAGTGGAGGAAGTATAGATACAAGGTGCTGCATGAGTGAATTTTGTGGTAGGCTAAGTTGCTTGAGCCTTTAGTATGGTGTGTGTCCAAAATTGTATAAATTCCATTTCATCAATAAAGTTACATTTCTTTTTGAGTTCAAATTTAACAATTTGGTATCAGATCTCAACATTACATGGTTGTGATATTTTCAGAAAGTCTATTTAGTGGTATGTTTCTAGTAAGTTGATTTTTTATAAGATCTTTGTAACGGGAAGAGAACAATTATATTCAAGAACAGAGTAGGTCAGGTTTATTTTTTCATCGTCAATACAAGACTTGCATTGATATCAAGTCACATTGGGACTGATTTTCCTTGCAAATTACAATTCCTTAAGATTCCTGCTTGAATGAAAATGAATTACTATTTTATGAATGCAAATATATTATCATCTCTTCATTCCACAAACAAGTAAATACATGATGGACAAAGTTTCAGGTCTAAAATAGAGTCAAATTTTATGACATGTGTCAAGTTGATGAGAAAAAAGAAATGAAGAAAAAGGACTTACAAACGAGGTTGGACATGTTTCCATAAGAGTCGGGAATCACATCCCCTCAAAGTTATTATTTTTAAGCTAACTTCGATGCATAGAGGAGGGCAAGGAGAAGGAATGACAAATTATTAAAGGCGAAAAGGATTTATCTGATAGAATGACCAGTCCTTGGACTATAAAAAACTGAAAGTAGATAGATGTAGATGTAAACTAGAACAAGATATGTCAAAGTAATAGAAAAATATGTCCATAATGTTAATATATTACAATGATTCGCAAAATAGTAAACTTATGTTATAATAAACTATATAACAAATACAAATTGACATCATAGTACTCTTTCTACCACTTCCACCACAAACGTAACTCATATCACTCGTTCAAGTCGGTCCATTTCCTTTCCCATCACATTTGGCAATTCCTTTTCCCTTGCGGAATGTTATGTACAATGATATATCGACGTCTCGTTTCTCGGCATTGTCCAAAGAAGTGAGTGTTACTTCTACAACCGTGACAAACTCCGAAGTTCCATCCTCTCATTCTAATTGGAAACTGATGAAGAAACAAATAAAACCACATGTGAAAGGAAATGTGATTTGGCAGAAATGTAATGAATGAATGAATGAAATGTAAAAGAGGAAGAAGAAGTACTGAATATTTTATCTGCCATCTCATTCCAAGTTGTGTTAATTGAGTACAAATGAGCAACATCTATACACGAAATGAAATAACAAATTCCCGATAAGCAACTGGCTGCACATTCCTTACAACACATCAAGACACCTTAGCAGAAGCTAAAATAGAAATACTAATTATCAAATATCTTCGTACAAAGGAAAACACTAGCCATTTTCCAATTGACTCTTTGTTTTTGCACTTGCTGTAGCATGGGTCATCTCTTCATCATCATTGCTTGAACTTCATGCCTAAAAAACATGAATGCAATTGAATTACAAACTCCCACATTGCAACTTTTGTTCAAATACAGATAAATGGCTTAGTCACGCTCTATCAAAATTGAACTACATAATGAAGAAATCATAACCAACTTTAAATCAAGGTTCTATATCCCGGCTAAGAATTAATTATTTTTCTTATTCAGACATAGCAGAAAACTAAGAATTAAATTTTTTTTCTTATTTTTCCCCCAAATTCAAAGAAATGAAACAAAAAGAAACCCACAAAAATATGATCAAACACATTTGCATATATGAACATCAAACTTATAATGTTCCATTCAAATCCTAAAAATTTGGAATTAAAAAAAATTAAAATAAACCTTCGAAATGAAGGTAGCAAATATATGTTACGGATGAAGAAAACGAACCTTCTGAACTCGTAACAATAACTGTGAAAGGAGGACCTGAAATCGCATGTGGGAGATATTTGCATTTGCCAAAACAACGGGAAAGAAACGTTGCGATGTATGCTCTTCATTTGTGCCAACCGATAGTGAAAATGACGCGGCTGTCGGATTTGCTTAGGGTGGGAGCTTATGGCAAAAGACGGAGAGACTGTGATTTGGGGAAATGGGAAATTTAGGGAAAATGAACCATTAGAGATAGAGAGACTGATTTGGGGGAAAATTGGGGGAAATGAACCATTCTATTTTATTTTTAACACGGATTTTTTTAGGTGAAACCAATTTTGTTCATAGCCCGATTTTGGTCCAATTTGTTGGAAAGTGGTCTGCCAGGTCACCAAATTCAAATTCCTATTACAGTTTTGGATTCATTTCCTGTACGTATAGACTAACTCCTACAAATTCTTCTAAACACATGCTTGACTAGATTGCACAAATGACTAGAGTTCGAAAAATCAAGAACGACATCATGCAAGTTACAGAGCTCAAGATCGAACATGAAAATCACGGGAGACTTGCTCCGGTGGAAGGATTGGAAGAGGTCGAGATCGAGCCTAGAAGGAAATTGACGATTGATCGGGGCTAGATACAGCGGTCATGTCTGAACTACTAAGTTGTCTCTCCCGCAACATTGATGTATTCGCTTGGAATGTTGAGGACATGCCTGGAATTGATCCAGAGGCTGCAATACATAGACTTAACGTAAACCCAGAAGCAAGACCCGTGAAGCAAAGGAAGAGGTAGTTTGCACCAAAAAGACGAGAAGTCATGAAGGAGGAGATTGCTAAACTTGTTAATGCATAGTTCATTAGAGAAGTACAATATCCCGAGTGGCTTGCTAACGTAGTTCTTGTCAAAAAGGCTAATAGAAAGTGGCGAGTTTGCATTGACTTCACAGATCTGAATAAAGCATGCCCCAAAGATAGTTATCCTCTACCTCGAATTGACAATCTGGTAGACTGCACGTTGGGTCATATGTTGTACAGCTTCTTGGATGCTTTCTCGGGGTATCACCAAATTCTCATGGCGGAAGAAGATCAAGAGAAGACCTCATTCATGGCAGACTCAGCCATCTAGTGCTATAGGGTCATGCCCTTTGGACTGAAAAATGCTGGAGCAACATATCAAAGGCTGGTAAACAAGATCTTTGCCAAGTTAATTGGGAAAACGATCGAAGCATATGTGGATGATATGGTAGTTAAGAGCAAACAGTTGAATAGTCATGTTTCTGATCTAGAGGAAGTGTTTTCTACGTTACGGAGGTACAACATGAAGCTTAATCCTGCAAAGTGTGCGTTCGGGGTGGCATCTGAAAAATTCTTGGGTTTTATGATCATGCACAGAGGAATAGAGGCAAATCCTGATAAAATCCAAGCTCTGATAAGTATGGAGGCCTTTAAGTGCAAAAGGGACATTCAGAAGTTGATAGGTCGCATAGCAGAACTGAACAGGTTTGTTTCCCGAGTAGCGGACAGGTGTTCCTCCTTTTTCAAATTACTTAGGGGAAATAAAGGGTTCAACTGGAACGAGGAATGCAACTTAGCTTTTCAGGAGCTCAAGCAGACATTATCAACGCCTCCAGTCCTTACAAAACCCGAACCCAGTGACACGCTGCTATTATATTTGGTCGTTTCTGAGAATGCAGTAAGTAGTGTCTTGGAAAAGGAAAAAGGAAGAGTTCAGCAACCTGTTCACTATGTAAGTAAAGTGCTCCTCGATGCAAAAACACGACACGCGCTTGCAGAACAGCTCACCTTTGCTTTAGTAATAGCTGCCAGCAAATTACGGCCGTAATTTCGGTCACATCCAATTGTTGTGCTCCCTAACCAACCTCTTAGACACATACTCCAGAAGCTAGACGTCTCAGAAAGACTGCTGAAATGGGCAATTGAACTCAGTGAATTTGACATAGAGTTCAAGCCACGACCTGCAATCATGGCTCAAGCTCTGTCCGACTTCATAGCAGAGCTTACTCCAAGATCCTCAGAAACACTGGACAAGGGCTCGAGCACGACCTTGGAAACATGGGAGATTTTTGTTGATGGAGCATCCAATAGCTCGGGCTCGGGGGTCGGCATCATCATCACAAGTCCGGACAAGACTATGGAGATACAGTGTGCTCTCAGATTTGAATTCGAGGCTACCAATAACGAAGCAGAGTATGAAACCGTTGTCATAGCCCTGGAACTCGTGAAAAATCTTGAGTGTGAGCGTGTCAAAGTTTTCAGTGACTTACAACTAGTTGTCGGGCAAATTGAGGGGTCTTTCGAAAGGAAGGACAAAAAGATGAGCTTATACTGTTTAAAAGTACATGACCTCCAAAGACAGTTCTTAAGTTGTGAAATTCTGAAGGTAGCCAAAGCCGAAAATGCCAAAGCTGATGCATTATCCAGACTCGTCTTCATGGGTGTGGACGGGCTCAATAGAACCGTGCACATCAAGATGGTTGCAGAACCAGCATAGCTCAAAAGCCAAGTGTCATGGACATCGACCATGAGCCCTCCTGGATGGATCTAATAGTTGATTACATAAGTAATGGCAACATACCTGCAAACCCTCGGCTTGCCAGAAGCATTCGGTATAGAGCTGCTAGATATTGTATAATCGAAGAGGTCCTGTTCCATAGGAGCTTCACGCTTTCCTATCTAAGATGTCTTAAACCTTCCGAGTCTCTTCAAACAATGACTGAAGTTCATGAAGGCATTTGTGGAAATCACCAGAGAGCCCGAGCTCTTACATATAAGTTGATAAAGTATGGATACTACTGGCCAAGTTTGAAGAAAGATGCCATAGATTACGTCCGGAAGTGCGACAAGTGCCAAAAGTTTGGCCACATCATACATGTTCCTGCTAAGGAACTAACATCCATTCACTACTCAGCTCCTTTCAAACAGTGGGGAATTGATAATCTCGGGCTATTCCCCTTGGCCCGAGGACAATTAAAATTTGTAGCTGTGGCAGTGGAGTATTTCACAAAGTGGGTAGAAGCCAAACCACTAGCAACAATTTCGGAGCCGAAGCTCAGGTCATTCATATGGAAGTCCGTCATATGCAGGTTTGGAATACCAAAAGTCCTCATCACAGATAACAGAAGGCAATTCGACAATCCTCAGTTCAGGAACTTCTGCACCAGCAATGGGATTGATCATCGCTTGACCTCGGTATCACACCCGCAAAGTAATGGGCTCGTCGAAGTAACTAATCGAATCATATTGCAGGACCTCCGAACAAGGATAGGGGATGCCAAAGGTGACTGGCCTGATGAACTGCCTTCGATACTATGGGTGTGTAGGACTTCGCACAAAATAGCAAATGGTGAAACGCCCTTCATGCTTGCTTTTGGACTGGGGGCTACCATCCCAATCGAGATTAGCCTCCCCACAATAAGAAAGCTCGAGACAAATAGGGAGAGACAAACTACTGAGCACCTTGACTTGCTTGAAGAGGTAAGGGAGCAAGCCTCACTTAGGGCTACAAGTTATCAGAATAGAACGGCAAAGCACTTCAATAGCAAGGTCCAGACGAGGAGGTTCAGAGCTGGCGATCTTGTCCTTAGAAAAACAGAAGCCGCCAGACACCAACCAGGGAAGCTCGGACCGACATGGGAGGACCCTTCGAGGTCATAAGAAAACTTAAAGGTGGAGCCTATAGCCTCAGAGACACATCGAGAAAACCACTCCCAAGGCCATGGAACGTCGATAATTTGAAAATATACTACAAGTGACTAGCTATAACTATAATTTTCCCTTTTAGGGCTTGCATGCCCGCTTTATGTTTGTTTAATTTCGTTTTTAATTTTCGTGCTTTAGCCCTTTTAATAACACATGGAATTTTCTTTATGATGTTGATTCCCTACAAAATTAGCATAAGGCCGTGCTCCGCACATGCAGCTAATACCTTGACAAATTAGCGTAAGGTCGTACTCTGCGCATGCAGCTAATACCTTGAAAAATCAGCATAAGGCCGTGCTCCGCACATGCAACTAATACCTTTACAGAATTAGCGTAAGACCGTGCTCCGCGCATGCAGCTAATACTTTGACAAATTAGCGTAAGGTCGTGCTTTGCGCATGCAGCTAATACCTTAACAAATTAGCGTAAGACTGTGCTCCGCGCATGCAGCTAACACTCAACCAATAGGACCAAACACATGAACTCAAATAGCAACAGGTCAAGCATATAAGCTCGACCTCATCGATCCCAAAATGCTCAATCAAGAAAGAATTCTGAGATCGAGATCGGGTGCATGATATACCTGCCCCTCATGTAACCAAGCCCGACCTTTCCCTTAATTCATCAGCGACCAATTGGTCGTCCCTCAATATAAACAAAGCAAAAAATCAGTACCCAATACTAGTACGCTAACTAGTTGACCCCAAACATAACAAAACACCCTCGAACTTAGAAGTTAACACCCAATTTTTAAAGTAAAAAGATCTATCTATCTATAGTATCAACGATCAGTATTTTTAAGGTAGGCAAAATCTAGCTAGTTGGTTGCGACACACGAGATCTACGTTAACAATTGTAACAGCTCGAATTCAAAATTATGGTGTTTACGCACGAACACAAAATCTCATAGCAAAAAATAAAACACATGAACTGATAACAAAATGCCCAATTTGGGCAATATACTTGGCATTGAAAAATCAAAAGAAGTAATAGGCCACATCGGGCAATGTACAGCACGAACAAAAAATCAAATCTCGGGGTCGGGGGAACCTAATCTATATCAACAATCTTGACATCGTCCTGATCAACAGTCCCGACCTCATCACCATCCCAAACATCGTCGTCGTCATCATCCCCATCGCCCTCAGAAGAAGAGAGCTCGAGGTCCTTTGCGAGCTCGTTCACAGTCTTTAGCTCCTCAACCACGGGCTTCAAATCCTTGGAGAGCTTGGTCCAGAGGAATGAACGAGCTAGCCGCAATCCATAGTAGTACGAGCTAGACCCGTACTGGCCCAGGAGAGTCTTGAACTCATCGACGGCTTAAGTCCGGGTCTCTGCTCGAGCATTCGCAAGTTCCTCCTCAAAAGAGCTTCGGGACTGAATGAGCTCGAGCTTCACGTCCTCAGCTTGGTCCCTTGCCAACTCGACCTCGTCCTTGGCCTTCTTAAAGTCCGCCTTGGCCGCCTCCAGGGCCTTTTCAAGCTCTTGGGCCCTCTTAAGCGCAACATCGCTCTTAGCTTCGAGCTCCACTATATGATCTGAGGAATTCAAGCCCTTAGGCCCCAGACCCCAAGCTACGCTTAGTGTCTACAAAAAGAGGTATGGAACCCGACGTTAGTACGAATGCAAAAACCTATCGAGGGTACCAGAAGCATTCATATTAAAAACAAACCTTCAGTGTATGGAGCTCGAGAGTCCGAACCCCTTCATTCATGTCGACCTCTTCTCATACTTGTCAACTATGCCCTGGATAAGAGCACAGTCAGCGTATTCCTCGAGCGACTTGGTGGGCATAGGGTCGTCGTCATCAGCTAGGAGGTCCCACCTATAGCAAGGAGTACGAGCCCGAGCTTGTTGTTGAGGGACTGGCTGCCGTGGACAGGTCAGGTTTTGCGAGCTCTGCCCCAGGTCCACCAAGGTTGGACAGGCGGCCTCCCCTGCCCCTTTTTTCCCCTTGGACAGGGCAGTCATCGGGAATTTTGACTTCAGGCCCTTTGCTTTTTGACGTACGTTGTCCAAGAGTGCGAACGGATCGAAAGACATCTCGAACTCTGCAAGCAGAAATGACAAAGACATTAGCTCGAACTATAGATCGATGCTTACACATGAAATGGCAAAGATTACATAAAAAGAAAGATCGTACCCTCGAGGCCTTTCACGTTAGCAAGGTCGAGGGTGTCGTCCTCGAGCAAGTAATCGATCTTGTCTGTAAAGGGGTTGTGGTTAACTAATCTCAACCTATCTGTCTCTAAAACCTCGAAATAGGCTTGACCTTCGTTGAACCTATCCTTATAAGGGATTTCACACTTCGAGCTAAAAGGATGGTCGGCGTCTTGAGGCTTCACAAAAAAGAAGCGTTCCTTCCAACCCCTGAGTGAGCTCGAGGTCTCAGGAGTTCTAAATCCCCCCCCCCTTTGTGGATAAATAAACAAAACAGTTATATCCCAGGGAGAATTTCTAATCAAAAACCATTCGAAGTAGGTTGACCCTAGGTTCAACCTCGAGGCACCTACACAGTATGAAGAAATACACTAATAACCTCCAATCGTTCGGGGCTAGTTGACCCGGAGACAGGTAGTATGAGGTCAGAAAATGGATGAATAATGGGTGAAGAGGCCACCTAAGCCTGGCCTTAAGAGCGTTCTTAAAAAAGGTCATCTCCCCCTCTCGAGCTCCTAACACGGTCTCAGTTGGCCCTGGAGTTCTAATGTCACAAATTGGCATGACCCTGAACTCTCTAGCTATTTTAATAATCACATGTTCTTTGTACTTGGTCGGTTCTTTAGGGTATATCAGGTTGTCAATATGGGAATTAAAGGGGACGGCCATAGGAATAATAGATGTATCTACATCTTCAAGCCTATCACTATAGTTCGAGTCTCTAGGCACCTAGCTACTGTCACTGCTATTAGACCCAGTACTACCACTACTCGACATTATACTATAATCAAATAAAACAACTTAAGGGCTCAAACTCTTACCTTTGTGGATGGTTGCTCACAAACCTACTAATCCACGAACTCGAGCTCGATTTACTGAGAGATGAGAGTGAAAAGTGAAAAATGGGGGGTGAAAGTTGGGGTATTTATAGGGGACTATAGGATACCAACGGTCATGCAATCTCAACCCTTGGACCAAGACACGTGGCGAGCATCTAAGGTCACACTTTGACATTACACATGGCGGCCATCTGAGATCGCTCTCTAACATCCCATTGAACGCTCGACACGTGGAAAGACACCTGGACATTTATGCCTCTACATCTTCGCTCGTAGATCAGGCTTGGACGGAAATCTATGACCTCGATGCACGGGGGCCAGTGATGATCCCAGATCTTGTCAATCCCAAACTCGGTCCATGAACCCCAATCACTTATCATGAACCCCGATCTCAATATCCCCTAAAACTACCAAAACAAGGTCAAGCATTTGAGGTTGGGGTATGTATGTCGACTCGTCAGCCCTTCTATACGATCTATGAGAACACTGATCCTACTTTGACCCACAACCCTTACCCTGTTAGACTCCTTCTTCGACTCAAACAATGTTTGAACACTTGGAATAAACCACTAACTCCTTATCCTACGAAGATAAGGACCGCAAAAGAATAAGTCCTTCTAGGACCCCATCATTAACACCTATAAATACACAACATGTGCTCATTCTTGAGGTACGTTTTTCATTATCTCCAATTTATAGCCTTACGCACTAAATTCCCTATCTAACTTAAGCGTCAGAGGGGCGACGAGCACACATCTCATTGCCTTTGTTGTAGGTATTCAAAGACCGTTCGTGTTCATCAAAGTTCGAAGTACGATCATCAAGTTCGAGATCTTTCAGGTAATATTTTTTGGTAGCATCAGAACCAATTATAATGCTCCCTCATTCATTACAAAGTCTCTTATTGACAATTATTATTTCAAATTTTTTTCTATATAATCATTTTTAATCATACATTTATACAATAAAATATTATGTAAATAAATTCTAAATTTTTCTTACTTTTTAATCACACGTTCTTATAAAAATTACTATTCAGGGCCTCCAAATAAGGACAAATGAATATCTAAACAAAGAAAGTGAAACACCAAAAAAGGGGGCTATGCCTACCTCACCAAGTAAACGTTACCTTAAACTCGAAGTTTCAACGTAGAATCATCGGCAACGCGCTTTCTCACCTCACCGTCTCTCTTCTGGAATAACGTGCCGTTTATAACGTCCCTTTTAAGTATTTATATATATTATACATTCCTAGCTAGTAAATTTCAAATATTAGAACTGCTAATTTGTGGTAATGGCAGAAACAAACCCCAAATCCCAACCAGAAGTTGTAAGAATTTGATCCCTCCCAGGCTTTTATTTCTTTATTTATTGTTTGTTTGCAATTTTATGATTTGTATTGAGGTGTCGTTTTGGATGATTTTTCTAATAAGATGGATGAGACCGAAGAGCAGAGGATGAAGCGTTTGGAATTCGTGCAAGTTGCGGCGTTCCATGCGGTGATTTTTGCTGCGAAAATCTACAATTACGCCAAGGACAAATCAGGGCCTCTGAAGCCCGGAATTCAGACCGTCGAGGGCACCGTCAAGACCTTCGTGGGACCCGTCTATGACAAATACCACGGCGTTCCCGTCGAATTTCTCAAATTTGTCGATCGCAAGGTAATTTTCTAATTCTATTTTTAATTATTTTATAGAATTTTCGTAACTGTAATTTTGCCTGTAAATGAACCATTTGCATCAGGATTTGAACCTTAATGGGGCTAACCCTTGTCTTTACATGTAGAGATTAATCAGACTGTTTAGATAATTTGAGTGCTGGAATTTCTTTTTGATTATTGTAATCAAGGAAGAATCCACTCATTCACGGGATTGAATGCTGCTGGAATGGCTATTAAAGAATTTATTTTTCTCTGCATTCAAATCATTCTGAATTCATTGAGAGATGTTAAAAATGACTGCAATAACATTTGCAGATGAGACAGCTGAATAATTTTCGGCCCGCACCATTGTTAATGAGAATTTAAGAGATTAGCAATTATGATTGTAGGTAGATGAGTCGATGAACAAGGTCCAGAGTCATGTCCCTGCAGTTCTAAGGCAGGTGTCTACCCAAGGCTTCTCGACTGCTCAGAAGGCTCCAGTTGCGGCTCGCTCAGTTATGACAGAAGTCAAAACTGCCGGAGTTGTTGAAACTGCCTCAGGTCTTGCGAAAACCCTTTACACCAAATATGAACCCGCTGCCAAGGATCTTTATTCCAAGTACGAACCAGTAGCTGAACATTTAGCAGTTTCAACCTGGTGCTCTCTCAATCGGCTCCCGCTCTTCCCTCAGGTGGCCAAAGTAGTCGTTCCAACAGCCAGTTATTATACTGAGAAGTACAACCAGTCTGTTCAACTTTCAGCTGAGAAAGGGTACAAGGTTGCATTATATCTTCCGTTGGTCCCAACAGAGAAGATCGTGAAGGCATTTAGCGTTGATAAAACCGAGCCTGTGGTTTTGACCGGAGGAGCTGTTGAAGCAAATTGATGCGGTTTCCATTTGTTGCTATTAGCACGGTAACATGGTGATATATTTTCATAAGAATGTTGTGGATGATGGAGAAACAAGGAAATGTTATGAAATACTTTGTTTTGTTGCATGTACGATAGGTTCCTGGTATGAATGAATATTCGTTTTGATTGTTGTTGTCTATGTTTACGTGTGTCTATTTCATCGTGCATGATTTGCCACTTCTGCCGCATTGCTCATATCGTCCTTTCTTGTGTTGCCTATCATCGATAAGACATGAATAGATTAATCAATGAAAATGCGAATTCCAGTTCATGGGCAAGTTAGTTATCATTGACCAACCAGTCTAAAAGTGTGTATCCATATCTAGTTGTAAGTGGCTCCATTATGAAATAAAGGATTGTCGTGGACCTACACGGAGATATTGTCGATGATTTTCAAATCTTAGGTCAAATTGGGTTCCTTTATTTTTGAATTCTTTAATTTAGAATAATCAAAAGGAAGATTCGAACTCATGTCCAATCAATTAAGAGCCTATCATTTCTATCACTGAGCTACTAATGAAAAACATGAGATTAGATCTCATAGACTTGCTGACATAGGCGCATTAGGGAAAGGGAAGGAAGGAAGGAGCGTGATCATGGGACTTTCATGGTCGCATATTGGTGCAAAGAATGGCATTTTGTGGCTTTTGTCCCTTTTGCGAATCTTGGTTTAAAACAATTTTGGGTGCAACGAATAGATTATTATTTGCATGCTTCTCTATTTGATAAAAACCAAGAAAAGGCAGTGATGCCAATTTTTTTACCGTGTCATTGTACATTTGTACGTTTAGGGTTCTTGCATTCCGTTTCTGTTAAGAGAACACTTGAACTGTTGAGGGTTTTTGCATTCCGTTACCGCGACTCGGCTCGGGGCTCGGTAGACCCGATCCTAGGCTCGGGCTGAGTCCCATTTTGGGGACACGGGCTTTGCCCGAGCCGGCCCGTGAGCTTTTTAAAAAAAAAAAAAAACTAATTTTGAGGCAGCAAAATTGCTGCCTTCAAAGGCAGCAGTTTAGGAGGAATAAAAATAAAATAAAATAAAATAGTCGAGAAAATGAGCCTGCCCGACTTGGCTCGAAAAAAGCCCAAGCAAAAGCTCGGGCCGAGCCTTTTTTTTTTTTGGTCGAGCTCGAGCCCGCAAAAAAGCTCGACCATTTTAACTGGGCAGAGCCCGAGCCGAAACTTTAGGCTCGTGAGTCAGCTCAGCCCGGCTCGTTTACATCCCTACACACAATCTTCAATAAAATAATATTACACGTAAATAAAAAACTTTTCAACCAATCATTTTTCAAAAAAATACTATTCATCTCATTATAATCTACAAATAATGGGGTTCAAACGGCCCCTTAATGTCTTGGAGTAGCCCATCTCATATATTGGATTGAAGTTTTTATAATAAATGAGGGATAAATAGCAGAAGTCCCCAAATCCAATGTCAAAAATACATTTAGCGTGTCATTTAGTCTAGAGTTTAATCCACTTTTTGACCGTTGTAAAGTTCGGTGGATCCCATTTGTTGCAGTAATTATTGACTCCAAATGAGCTTATTTCCAAAAAGGTCATTTCCTAAAGAGGAGTGAGTTAAATGGTAAAGTCTAGGATTAGGTATGGTCCGATTCGATTCAATTTTAACGAGAACTAAATCGGACTCAAAAATTTTGGGTATTTAATTAATAGAATTGCCGGATCCAAATTTAATTATAAAATTTTTCGGGTTCGATTTCATTCGGTTCAGTTCAGTTCCATTCAGTTCCCAGATCCTGTACTATAATTAGTTTTTTTAATAGTTATAAAGATATATTAATTATACTAATGACATATTCAACTCTTACAAAATAACATAGTTCAGTCTTATGTGTTTTTTGTATCTCTCTTTGTTGAGTTCTTCATACTTTTTATTGTTAAAATCATAGGAAGATAAAGATAGCGAGCTCAAAATAATTAAGAAAAGTGCTGTGGAGTTTCAATTCGATTCCTCCAGAATGGTAGAATAACAGATTTGGATAAAATATAGATCAAAATTTAATTAAATTAGACTTGGACTGAAAATTAGAAATAGGAAATCATGTTTTTGTGATTGAGTTAAATTAACTAGTTATCAAATTTATTTTAAAAAATAAAATAATTTGGGTTATTTAAAATAAATAAATTAAAAAATTAAGAAAAATTGATTCTTATTCGTTTATTGATCTAAAATCGAGAATTGAACCGAACTCGTCGGTTCTCGATTCAGATACCCGTTCGGATATTTAATTTAAGAAGAATCGCTCGATTTGATTCAGTTATGGAGTTTTTTTGGGCCCTAGTAAAGTGGCTAAAAGATCATTCCACTTATTTCAGTCAATAATTACAGCACGGTGCACTGACATGCACTATATAACGACATGAATTTCTCTAGAAATTGAGTTTGTCTATACGTACAGGAAAATAAAATACATAACTCTTACAGGAATTTGTATTTGGTGACTTGGCAGACCACTTTCCAACAAATTAGACCAAAACCAAACTGTGAGCGAAACCGGTTTCAACTAAATAAAACCGTTCATTTTCCCCAAGTTTTCCATTTCCCCCAAATCAGTCTCCCTCCTCCGTCACTTTTCCATCTTCGGTCAACATCAGGCAAAAGACTAGAAAATTGTCATGTATTAGGACTAAGTGCTATAATATCTCATAATGGTAGTAAACAGAATGTTACTTACATGAATAAAAACATCATCGACTTTCCAAAATCTTCCTCAAGCTTAGCTACCAACATTAGAGTATAATCTAGAATCTCTATAAAATTCATCTCCATCGCCACAAGAAGAATTATCCAGAAGCTTGATGCCTTATCTTGCCACCACCATACTAGAAGAAGCTAGAAAGAATTGCCACCGACTATATCACCTATAAACAGAGGTTGGCGCGTGAGAAGAGAGTAAGAAGAAGAGCGAGAATTCAGGGATACAGAGAGAGAAGCATAGTTATAGACATGCTGTGTATATGTAATATATGTGTGCTTAGGAGAGAGAGTGTGTTAGTGGAGTGAATTAGTGGAGGGAGTATAGATACAAGGTGCTGCATGAGTGAATTTTGTGGTAGGCTAAGGTGCTTGAGCCTTGAGTATGGTGTTTGTCCAAAATTGTATAAATTCTACTTCATCAATAAAATTATATTTATTTGTGAGTTCAAATTCAACAATTTGGTATCAGATCTCGACATTTCATGGTTGTGATATTTTCAAAAAGTCTATTTAGTGGTATATTTCTACTAAGTTGATTCTTGATAAGATCTTTGTAACAGGAAGAGAACAATTATATTCAAAAACAGAGCAAGTTAGGTTTATTTTTTCCCCATCAATGCAAGACTTGCATTGATATCATGTCACATTGGGATTGATTTTCCTTGCAAATTACAATTCCTTAAGACTTCTGCTTGAATGAAAATGAATTACTATTTTATGAATGCAAATATATTGTCATCTCTTCATTCCACATACAAGTAAATACGTGATGGACAAAGTTTCAGGTCTAAAATAGGAGTCAAATTTTATGACATGTGGCAAGTTGATGAGAAAAAAAAAAGAAACGGAGAAAAAGGACTTACAAATGAGGTTGGACATGTTTCCATAAGAGTCGTGAATCACATTCCCCTCAAAGTTATTATTATTAAGCGGACTTCAATGCATGGAGGAGGGCAAGGAGAAGGAATGACAAATTATTAAAGGCAAAAAGGATTTATCTGATAGAATGACCAGTCCTTGGACTATAAAAAACTGAAGAACAAGATATGTCGAAGTAATAAGAAAAATAAGTCCATGACGTTAATATATTACAATGATTCGCAAAATAGTAAACTATGTCCAATGCTCGACCGACATTAACAAAATTGAACATAACATGAAAGCCTACTATGAACAAGAAGTTCCTACATTACAACAAACCATATAACAAATACAAATTGACATCATAGTACTCTTCCTACCACTTCTACCACAAACGTAACTCATATCACCCATTCAAGTCAGTCCATTTCCTTTCCCATTTCATTCGGTAATTTCTTTTCCCTTACGGAATGTTATGTACAATGATATATCGACGTCTCGTCTCTCGGCATTGTCCAGAGAAGTGAGTGTTACTTTTACAACCGCGACAAACTCCGAAGTTCCATCCTCTTATTCTAATTGGCAACTGTTAAAGAAACAAATAAAACCACATGTGAAAGGAAATGTGATTTGGCATAAATGTAATGAATGAATGAAATACAAAAAAGGATGAAGAAGCATTGAATATTTTATTTGCCTTCTCATTCCAAGTTGTGTTAATTGAGTACAAATGAGCAACATCTATACACGAAATGAAATTATAAATTCATGGTAAGCAACTGGCTGTGCATGCCTTTGCTCCCTATTATACAACACATCAAGACACCTCAGCAGAAGCTAAAACAAAAATACTAATTATCAACTATCTACAAACTAATTATCAACTACTTCGTACAAAGGCAAACGACTAGCCATTTTCCAATTGCGTCTTTGTTTTTGCACTGGCTATAGCATGGATCATCTCTTCATCATCATTGCTTGAACTTCATGCCTCAAAAACATGAATGCAATTGCATTACAAACTCCCACATTGTAACTTTTGTTCAAATACAGATAAATGGTTTAGTCATGCTCTATCAAAATTGAACTACATAATGAACAAATCATAATCAACTTTAAATCAAGGTGGAGAGAAATGCTGCGATGTATGCTCTTCGTTTGCGCCGGCTGATAGTGACAATGACGCGGCTATCGGATTTCCTTAGTGTGGGAACTTATAGCAAGACAGAGAGACTGTGATTTGGGAAAAATAGGAAATTTGGGGGAAAATGAACCATTAGAGACAGAGAGACTGATTTGGGAAGAAATGGAAAAATTGAGGGAAATGAACCATTATATTTTATTCCGAACACGGATTTGTTTAGGTGAAACCGATTTTGCTCACAACCCGGTTTTGGTCCAATTTGTTAGAAAGTGGTCTGCCAGGTCACCAAATTCAAAATCCTGTAACAGTTCTGTATTCATTTCCTGTACGTATAGACTAACTCCTACAAATTACTCCAAACACATGCTTGACTAGATTTCATAAATGGGACATTTGAAGCATGGTATTCAATACAAATTCTGACATTTTCTAAACTCAGTAATGAAGATGATGCCCTTCACTTTAAAAATTATTGGAAAATAAGGTAAAATCGAAAGCAATAATATTAATAATTTTGGGCTACCTCACATTATTCTTGGCCAGTGGGCCTCTTTAAATTGGGTGGAACTGCTCCACCGGCTTGCTGTGTTTTTTCAAGTGTGATAAAACGTGTTTGTAAAATATGCCTCTTTAAGAATTAAACATCAGCCGTACACATGGCTGTGCCTCTGCCCTTTGATTGTTTCGCTTAATATGGATAGATACATACTAGGTCTTGGCATTATTAACTATTCTAGAGAATTCTTTGAGGCTCTTCGTCTTGCTCTTTCTCTTCCCTTTTCTGAGTGAAAACTAGGGTTTGACTGCTGTAGTGTGAAGTCGATCTTTGTGATTGATAATGTTTATGTTCTTTGTGTAGAGAGACGAATGTTTTGTACAATCCATGAAAGTGAAAGCAGTTTGTGTTGCTGTGTCTAAGAGGCAAGAAAAACTCGAAGAAATTTTCAATTTCTTCATACATTTGTACACTATTTTTGTTCGTTATTAGTAGATCTGGAGTTTAATCTCTTGAGAGATGCTCAACGGGTGATTAGGTTGAAAAATCGAACATCCAAACCCTTTTAAAAGGGCAAAACATATCTGGTGTTATTTTCTTTTATTTTTCTGCATTTCATTAATTTTTTTAATCGATCGATCCTGAATATTTTGAAGTTTAAAACATAACAGTGGTATTAGAGCCGATTTCTTGATTTTTTTAAAATTTTTGCTTCTCTCGAATCTCTGATATGTTTTTTTTAAACCCTAGGTTCCAATTTTTTTTTTTTAAAAAAAAATTGTACTCTGGAATTTTTTTTTAGACTGATTTGAGTACAAAACTAGTGTTTAAAGAAACGGTACTTTTCTTTAGATTTAATTTGTTGGTCTCTTTGAAGAAAATTGACAATCGATCTTCAAATCTGCTCTTCTCTATTGTTTTTCTGAATTTTTTTTTTTTTTTAGTTGACTCATAACTGAGTTCAACTAGGTGCTCTAACTTGTACTGAGTTTGGCAAGTTGAGTTGACTCATAACTGAGTTCAACTAGTGATGACAATTTACTCCGCCCCGGTGCCACCCCGCCCAGAATAGGGCAAAAAAACTCGCCCCATGAAGAAAAAGTAAAAAAAAAAAATTTAAATAATTTTATTTCTAGACAATTCATCCTTTAAAACTCATTTTAAATTTGTATTTTATTCTCTAATAATAACATAATTCGAAACTTTCAAAATGTTAAAAAAAAATAAAAAATTAAACAGGACAAAAAGTTGCCCTGCCCCACCCCATCTAATAAGGCGGGGCAGGGTTTTGGCCAAACGAGGCAGGGCGGGGTGGGGGTGCCCCGCCCCTAACCCGCTCCGTTGCCATCACTAAGTTCAACTGGGTGTTTTAGCTCGTACTAAGTTTGGCGAGTTGAGTTGAGTTGACTCGCTCTGGTTCCTACTGAGTTGACTCCGAGTTTTTGGAAACACATTGACCTGTGCACTGTTCATTGCCCCCTGGTTCCATTTTTGGCTCAAGTATGATCACTCCTAAACTAAAATTCTAATATTTCAATATCATGGTATAATTCTGGACCCCCTCTTTCATTTAGCCAGTGTTCTTGTTAATCTTGAAGCCTGTAATTAAGGTAGTTAATTTAGAAATAAATTGTTTCTTGTTGTTCAGCTTATGTGCTTGGATCTTTCACACTGCATACTGCACAATTGCATGCTATTCAATTATATTTGTCATCATGTCCACTTCATATAAGTTAGATATAGAGATATGGAATGGCACTGGAGATTTTACTCTCTAGCGCCAAAAGATGAGAGCCCTCTTATTGCACCAAAGATGTGCTACCGCCCTTGATAGGTCGTGGGCTGTTGAAATTAGTGCATATAGGAAGAAAGAATTAGATAACATTGCATGGAGTACTATTTTTCTTCATCTATCTAACAATGTAATTAGAAAAGTAGGAGAAACTGCCTCTGCAGAAGCAAAAGCAAATTCTGCTGAGACTCTATGGACAAAATTAGGAACTCTTTACTTAACAAAATCCATGCCTAATAAATGTTACCTCCTAAGGCAATTTTACAATTTCAAATTCGATCCTTCTTCTGGCCTAGAAGAAAATCTAGATAAATTCACTAAACTGATTCAGGACTTAGATAACTGTGATGAGGAGATTTGAAGTGACCAACAAGTAGTTGCTTTATTAAACTCTATAAATGAGAGATATAAAGACATTCGTAATGCTTTAGAATATGGGGGCAGACTCTTACAGTAGATATCATAACTGCAGCCCTTAGAAATAAGGAACTTGAAATGAAAACTGAGTCAAAAGACTCTAAGTTTGGTGAAATGCTATATATGAAAGAGAAATTGAACCAGAATAAGAAACAGATCCAGTACAATTTTAATTCAACAAAGAAAGGAAAATTTCAGAACAATAGAAATAAAGATAAGAACAAAAACCACGTGAAACCAAAGAACCAGATCAGAAAATGCTACTACTGTGGCAAAACTGGACATTTAATAAAGAATTGCTTTAAGAAAATCTCAGATATGAAAGATAAAAATAATACTGATGGTTCTGCAGTAGTAGCCTGCAATAATGAACCTAATATCTAGGGGGTGTTTCTTGTGAACACCCCAAGGAGGGATTCAAAAGAATGAGTCCTAGACTCTGGTTGTACTTTTCACATGTGCCCAATAAAGAGTGGTTTTCTAAGTTTGTTAATCTCAGTGGAGGACAAATTAAGATGAGCAATGACATGAGTTGTCAAATAAAGGGTATTGGGAAGGTAAAATTGATGTTAACTGACAATTATACCCTTGAATTAGAAAATGCTAGATATATTCCTGAACTTAAAAGGAATCTTATCTCCTTGGGAGAATTGGATGAAAAATACAACATCACAATATACAAGGGTCTTCTGAGGTTAACTTTAGGGGACATATGTGTTATTTCCTCTTCAAAAATAAATGGTATCTACACTATTTCTGCTAAACCAGTAATAAGCCATTGTACCACAGCCTCAAATCATGTTTCTGATAAATCCTTAATTTGGCATAAAAGATTGGGGCACATTTCAGAGAAAGGTCTAATCATTTTAAATAAACTTGGATGTTTTGGAAATGATAATATTGAAAAATTAGACTTTTGTGAAAATTGTACTGTTGGAAAACAGAAAAGACTGCCTTTTAAAACTGGAATCCATAAATCCACCTCAATCTTGGATTACTTACATGCTGACCTGTGGGGTCCAGCATCACTAAATACACTTAGTGGATATAGGTTTTATCTACTGATAGTAGATGATTTTTCAAGAAAAATATGGACTTTTCTCTTAAAACAAAAGTCTGATACTTTTCAGATTTTCAAACAATGGAAGTCTATGATTGAAAATCAAACGAACAAGAAAATCAAAGCACTAAGACTGATAATGAATTTGAATTTTGCAACTTTGAATTTAATTCATTCTGTAAAGAATTTGGAATTCTTAAACATAGAACAGTAACATACTCACCTTAGCAAAATGGAGTTGCTGAGAGAATGAATATGACTATTTTGGAAAAAGGTAGATGTATGTTATACAGTTCTAGTCTTCTTAAGTTTTTCTGGGGTGAAACCCTAAATATTGTAACTTATCTTATAAATAGAAGTTCATCCAGTGCTATTGATTGTCAATTCCCGAAAAAGTTGTGGTCTGGAAAAACACATTATTATAACAAACTAAAAGTGTTTGGATGTGCTGCTTCTTCTCATAAGAATGAAGGCAAACTTGAGCCTAGATCCCAAAAATGTGTTTTCTTGGGATATGGGGAGGAAACAAAAGGTTATAGGCTGTGGGTTAAAGAACAAAATGGTTTTAAAGTCATAATAAGCAGAGATGTGATCTTTAATGAGAATGACATGCCTTGTATCAAATCTGGAGACCCTAAAACTCTTGAATATGCACCTGTTAAAAAAACCATCATGGAAACTCAAACACAGAATGCTGTAAATCAAGATGATAATTTTGAGGTGGAGCCTGTTCAATCTAAAATAAGTAATGAGCATGATGAATCTGAAAATGAAGATGAACATCAGATAATACTCTTACTGATTACCAGTTAACCAAAGATAGGGAAAGAAGAACCATAATTCCCTCTAGCAGATTTAATAGTGAAGAATTTATCACTCTATTTTCTGCACTTGATTCTTTAAATTCAGAACCTACATCCTTTGGTGAAGCCATTAAATGTCCTAATTCTAAGCTTTGGAAGGAAGTTATGAATGAGGAAATGGATTCACTTATTAAAAATAAAACTTGGATTTTAGTCAATAGACCTAAAAATCAAAAAATTGTAGACTGTAAATGGATTTTTAAGATAAAAGAAGGAGACTCAAATTCAGAAAGTAAGAGGTATATAGCCAGACTAGTGGCCAAAGGTTTCACTCAAATGGAAAGAGTGGATTACAATGAAATATTTTCCCAAGTTGCCAAATATACTACAATCAGAATCCTATTGGCTCTAACTACTCACTTTAACTAGGAATTAGAACAACTTGATATTAAAACAGCATTTCTGAATGGTGATCTTGATGAGACTATATACATGAATCAGCTTGAAGGATTTGAAGTAAAACCTAGATTAGATAAAGTTTGCTTGTTAAAGAATCACTTTATGGGCTTAAACAAGCCCCCAGGCAATAGTATATGAAGTTTAATTCTTTAGTGCAAACTTTAGGCTTTGTGAAAAGCAACTATGAGTCATGTCTGTTCTACAAAGGTTCAGGTGGACCTAAATCTATATATCTCCTATTGTATGTTGATGATATGTTGCTTGCTTGTCATGATAAAATTGAGATTGAATTTGTTAAATCAAAGTTAAAATCTAAATTCGAAATGAAAGATTTAGGACAAGCTAAAAGGATCCTTGGAATGGAGATAGATAGAGACAGGAACAACTACATATTAATGTTAAAACAAGGGTCTTATGTGAAGAAAATTCTTGAAAATTTTTCTATGTTAGAATGTAAACCTATCACTCTTCCAATTGCTAATCATTTTAAGTTGTCCAATGAACAGTCACCTAAAGCAGATGATGAACTTAGGAGAATGGAAAAAATACCTTATGCCAACACAGTAGGCTCCATAATGTACCTTATGGTTTGCACCAGGCCTGACCTAGCACATGGAATTAGTGTATTAAGTAGATTTATAACTAATCCTAGTGAAACTCACTGGCTTGCCATGAAATGGATGTTAAGGTACTTGAAAGGATCATCTGACTTAGGATTAATGTATACAAATAGCAATGAAGAGATAAAACTGAAAGGGTATACAGACTCAGATTTTGCTGGTGACTTAGATAAGAGAAGATCTACTTCTTCTTACATTTTCACTTTGTGTGATGACTGTATAAGTTGGAAGTCACAGTTACAAAAATTAGTTGTCTTATTTTCTACAGAAGCCGAATACATTGCAGCTTGTGATGCTGTTAAAGAAAGTATTTGGCTGAGAGGCTTAATAAATGAAATTGGTTTTGCAAACAATTCTGTTAATATATATACAGATAATCAAAATGCTATACATCTTAGTAAAAACCATGTATAGCATGATCGAACTAAACATGTAGACATAAAATTTCATTTTGTACGAAATATGGTGGAAAAATGTTTGATCAGGCTGGTTAAGATTCCCACATAATTTAATCCTGCTGATTTGGGTACTAAGGTGTTGCCTCTAAATAAATTTAAGAATTGTTTGAAATTCTGAATATCACATGATGATATGATAAATTTAGAAATTCGAATAAGTTTTCTGTTGATAAGGTTTAATTAATTTTTTTCTTTTTTCAGGTACTTCGAACAAATGAACTCAAGTTGATATAGATTCTAGATCCATTAGTAAAGGCCAAGAATCAATTCAGCAAGGTGGGGTTGTTAATAATTTTGGGATGTCTCACATTATTCTTGGCCCAGTGGGCCTCTTTAAATTGGGCCGAACTGCTCCATCGGGTTGCTGTGTTTTTTCAAGTATGATAAAACGTGTTTGTAAAATACGCCTCTTTAAGAATTAAACATCAACAGTACACGTGGCTGCGCCTCTGCCCTCTGATTATTTCGATTAATATGGATAGATACATACTGGGTCTTGGCATTATTGACTATTCTAGAGAATTCTTTGAGGCTCTTCGTCTTGCTCTCTCTCTCTCTCTCTTCCCTTTTCTGAGTGAAAACTAGGGTTTGGCTGCTGTAGTGTGAAGTCGATCTTTGTGATTAATAATGTTTATGTTCTTTGTGGAGAGAGACGATTGTTTTGTACAATTTGTGAGAGTGAAAGCAGTTTGTGTTATTGTGTCTAAGAGGCAAGAAAAAATCGAAGAAATTTTCAATTTCTTCATACATTTGTACACTATTTTTGTTCGTTATTAGTGGATCTGGAGTCTAATCTCTTGAGAGATGCTCAATGGGTGATTAGGTTGAAAAATCGAATATCCAGCCCTTTTAAAAGGGCAAAACATATCTGGTGTTATTTTCTTTTGTTTTTCTGCATCTCATTAATTTTTTAGTCGATCGATCCTGAATATTTTGAAGTTTAAAACATAACAAATAAAGTAATAAACATATCCCTATAAGTTTGCGATTTTCCAATGAATTCAAATAGATTTATCATTTTGATCTCATGGAAATGGAATTTAGATAGCGATTTCCCATTTAATCATACAGAAGTCACAATTAAGCCTCAGTTTGATTTGGGTAAAAATTATTTTTTTTAGTAAATTTGACAAAAGTTTACGAAGTGTATGGTAAGAAATTGAATTAAAAAATTCATCAGTTTTGTCGTAAAATAGTAGAATTTCTGAATAACTTCTATACCATGTAGCTCTAGTCATTATGACTATTGTATATTTTGTAACCCTAATTTTTCCTATAAATATGGAGTTTTAGTTCTTAATGAAAAACACAAGTCTATTGGCTTCTCTCTTTAGTTTTTTTTTTCTTTTGCCCTCTAATTTATAACACGTTATCAACATGGTTCTCTCAAAATCAAGATAAAATAGTTAGAAGCTATTAATTTTACATTTTAATTCTGCCACATGTTAGTTTTGCCTTTAATTGTACCTTGAATTTCTGTATATTTGGAACTCACGTGCATATTTAATATCATTTGCATGTTGGTAAAAGATTTAGCTAATTAAAGATTTAGTCAATTTTGTTAATTTGTATATATAAAGATTCTTTTTAATGTATGTTTGGTAATTATTTTTATATCATATCTTGTTTGTATGGTAATTAATATTTTTAACCCGGTTAAATTTTTTTAAATGTTCTTTTATTAACTTTAAATTGATAATTCATCATGTTGTTGCTCTTGAAGTAGCATAACATTATAATTAATGTTTCCAAATATTATTATTTTGCTTGAAACCCATAAATTATAATTTTCAATATTGAATATTGACATGTTACTCTTGAAAATGCACAACTCTATAAATATTATCTTTTCATAGAAAATATATTCCTTAAGAGTTAATGTTTTGTAAATAATAACTTCTTGTTAATCCTAAAGTAGGACACTATTATTTATCTTTTAGTTATATATATAAGCTAAAATAGGGATTGAATTCTCCATATTTTCGAAAATTAATCAGGATGATAAATGGGGTCTCATCATTTCCCACGTTGAAAATATAAATATTATTTGTATATAATAATTTGATACAAATACTAGATGATTGCATAGTATATCAAGTCGAAGTTTACAAAATTACTGCTCAAAATATTAGTATAATTTACAAATTATACAATTAAGACGGTGTGTCTTATTAATTCTAGTGATCCTAAATTCCAACTTTTTAATAAGTGTAAGTTGAGATATCAATAAATGGTTTAACACTATTATTTGTTAAACGACTCCAATTAATTTAATTAAGAACAAAGTACTTTTCATTTTTGTTTGGAAGATGCTATTATATATCATGCCATCATATTTTTCCCTATTATAATTGGCTTATGGTTAGAACATAATTTTCTCATCTTATTATTTTGATAAAGTAGTATATGTAAAACTGATCCATTACAATGCACTAAGAAGGGAAGTAAAAAATATTGAAAATAAATGACTAATTTGAATCCTTTTATAATATCTCAAGACTAACAGGAGATATTTTATCGCTCAATTTGTTGATTATCAATTTTGACTAAACAATTCTCTCAAAATTAGAAGGGAGAATTAAGAAACTAAAAATATTGTATAAATGCATCATTATCAAAATCATCATAAAAGATAATTCGACCCAAAAGTTTGAATGATAATTCATTTAGATCCATTTACTGATCAAAGAGGTCAACAATATATCATACATCCGTTAATATCTATGACATACCTGAAACATGAACACATGATTCTAAAATAAAATCTCCAAATAAAAATGAAGCAATTGGCAAAGATGAACCCATTAAGGAGGCATATACTGAAATAGAATTGAAAAAAAAAAATTGTCTATAATACTTTTGCATATAATGTACTACATCATATAGTGAATAGCGATGAATCAAAATAAATTTGTCAAAATTAATCAATCAATGTGATGATTGGCAAAATAAAAGGGATATAATCATAACTTGAATTTACTAGATAAACCTAAAATTTCTGGACACGAATCTAGTAAAATTGAATTTACTAGAGAAACCTGAAGTTATAGATCATAGTTTAAACACCTAAATGTGTATACTTAGTAATTCTAGAGTTAATACGTGCAACAAACCCCGCTTCTGGAAGGGACGCATTTATTAGATAAATGGTCGACACGGGCTCCACCCGTTGTTGCGATGATTCATGATAATTCGACGGATCATATGGCCCTCGTGCCGGAAATGCAAAATCAATAGAAAAAGTAAAAGACATAATATGAAATGTACGACTTTTTACATAATGAATTTTGCGAAACTTGTACAAATTGATAGATTATCATGTGGTGGATGTAATCACAAGTGTCTACCTTAATAGTCTGACAATGCACAAAATTTGATATACATATAATATACATAATTATCGTCAATTTATCTTATATAAATTTAGCCCCTGTTTGGAGGGGATTAATATTAGATTTTTAGTAGATTTTGATAAAAGTTTTTGAAATGTATGGTTGAAAAGTTGAGACCCATAAAAAGATGTGATTAATATTGATTATTTGATTTTAACTTAAATTAAAATATGATTTAAATCAATACCAAACAGGAGCTTAATATTATCCATGATGAATTTAATGTCTGAAGCATAATTCAAGTGATAATATCATAGGAGAGTAAATACACGTAATCTTTTTTCCTTGACCAACGTTTTAATTCATTTGATTTTTTGATCTAGATTTTTAATGAGACAACTTTTTATAGCGTGCTTAAAAGAATAATGTATTATTTTTTCTTTCATTGGGATTTTTTGTACAAGGTTTTTACATATAAGGATTTAATGAGGCATAGTCCTTGTGTAATAAATGTCCATAACATACAAAATATTTACTCTTATAATAACTCTAATATGTATGAGACTTTCAAAATGATCAACCAGAGTTATTTTTCGAATCATCATGTTACGACAGTCATTGAAGGTTGATAAATATTTTGTAAGAAAATGGTTTTCTTTGAACACATTGACGTACAAGATATGAATATTAAATACATTGACATACAAGACATGAATCACTTAATACAAGAATTGAAATCGGTGGGAGTACCTATACTCTTTTTCCTTTAATCAAATTCTGTCATTGGATTTTCTTGACAGAGTTTTAACGATACAACATTTTATTACTCCAAAATATTTTTTAATATTTTTTCATTTGTTGGTATTTTTGTCACATTGCATTCTTGCCAAATAATATTTCAATAAGATAGTTATTATGTAAATAGTCATTCAAATGGAAGTATTGTAAATATAGTAGTATTTATGAATGACTTTTACATCCTTACAGCCTTAGTCATTATAACTATTGTATCTCTTGTAGTCTTAATTTTTCTCTATAATATGATAATTTGAATATTAAGAAAATACCCAAGCTTGTTGACTTCTCTTTTATTTTCTTTTTTCAACAAATTTCATAAAATGTAAGATTAAAAATGAGTTTGAAAGAAGAATTAATTTTAAGAAGTGGAGCCAAACACGAGCTAATAATTGTCCAATAGTTGCTTCGGTACATAATACTTACAAGTAAATAGGGACCCCACTCCAATCTAGAATCACGCTAGATGTACAGAATTCCTTCATTAGTTACAGTTGAGATCAATTCATTGAAAGTCACAAAAAAAGAAAAAGGAAAAGAATCAGGCAGATGCTGCTAAATTAGCGTATGTATCACATCTGTGAAGGAAAAGCTAGTATATATGGCTTTTTCCATTAAGTATCGAGGAGTGCTCTTCAAGGCTCTCACAATAAATAAGCTCAATTTAATGAATTGATGAAGCGGACCCATCATTAGCAGACATCACGCCATATAAATGATAATTAGCAAAATCTTTTAAAATCCATCATTTTTGTAGTGCCCCAAATTATTAATACACACCATGTGAAATTCTTTTTTACTACTTATACATAAAATTCTACTGTAGTTTCACTTTTAGGTAACATCTCTATCTTACTAAGGCCTCGTTTGGAAGTGATTTTTCACCCCCAAAAAATTAATTGTTTGACCGTTATTTTACTATTCCAACCGTAATTTTTGACTTCCTCTCTTATAGGTGGTCTCCACTTTTTTCGTAACGGTCAAAAAATCAATTATTAAAATCACTATCGAATAGGCCCTAAGAGTTTTGAATAGTGATTTTTAGGAAAATGTGTAATCAAAAAATAGGAAAAATTTTAGATTTACGTGTAGAATATTTCATTGTGTGAATGTGTGGTTAAAATAAATATGTAAAAAAAAAAAAAGAATAAAAAAAGTATGATTGTCAAACAAGAATTAAATAATGATGGATGGTAAGTGTATTATCTGTAAATATTACACTTATCTTGGTCATTAAAAATAACATTTGGACATGATTATCATGAATTTGATATTTAATTATGCTTAGTTATTAATTTCACTTATTGGCCATCAAAAGTAGTATCTGGAACGAGAATGGATGAAAATGAGCAATAATTGATCAAAAAGGATTAAAGATGGACATATTCTGGAACTTGAGGACCGAAATGTCACTTTTGAAAGTTAAAAGACCACAATTGCAATATTCAAGGACTCAATATGAACAATAAAGAAGAAACATAGACTAAATTGAACATGTAGAAGATTAATTTTCAGCGAATTAGAAAAATCCTAATTTGACCACAATTATGGTTCCTTATCCTTTCGAAACTCTATTTTCTTCAAATTGTTCATTTGAAAAAAAAAAAAAGAAAACCCTTAAATTAATGTCTATAAATATGAATCTTGCTTTTAAACAAAAGGAGAAGGCTAGAGATATAATTTCGAGAGTAAATTACACAGAAAGACACATAAATCTCTCGAGATTTGTATCTAAATTTGGGAGTGAACATTAAAGAGCATAATTGACGTAGAGATACACAATTGATGAAGAAAGAGTTGAAAATCATCATTAGAATTTGGTGCCAAAGAACGACAATTACTAGGATTAATTTGCTTTTTATTGTATTGAATTTCGGTGATGTTTTTCATCATTTTATTATTTAATTTCAAAATTATGATTGGCAAAATTTCTTGATGTTAGGATAAATGATGTAGCTTAGGTTAATATTTATTTAATTCAGCAGATCATGCCAATTGATTATGTATTAGTTTCTTAATGTATGCTTAATTGACGTTCAATTTTTTAATCTCCAATTATATGGTTTAAGGATAATATTGAGATCGAGAGGAGATAATTTCTTTACAATTTTATCTTATAAATTGTACCAAGTTTTCATTTAAAATATAAATATATTAATTATTTCAATATTTGTGTATTTTTATGCTTGTAAAATATTTACGTTTACGGACCAAGGACGGCCCTGTTTTTTATATTGAATTGGTTTTGACAACAAAAAACAAGAATATCTTTTATTAACAAGACCTAAATTTTGATTGATCACGAATTAAGCAGTTATCTTTCTACTTCCTGCACTGATAACGTACGTGTTTCTCTTAGAATTCTTGGTGAGTTTCAACTTTATTCTTCGCCAAAAAAGAAAAATAAAACAAAGATTCCATTGACACTTTCTTATGCTTTACTACATTTTAAATTCTTATTCAACCTTTTCCTACTTGATCTTTGCCAAAAATGACATACCACAAATTGCGAAGAAAAATGAAAAATCAAGTATCTCCAAATTTTTTCTCTTTATTTTTTATTTTGTATTTTATTTTTTTGGGTGGGTTCCCATGATCTTTTCATTGCATGCACGCGTGTGATCATGTTTGGAGAAGGACGGGGCTGGGCCTCATGATCACTCAGAATACTATTAAAAGAATCAACAATCGTGCTATATGTACACTCTCCTCACACCTTGGTAGACATTCTTCCAGATGAATCCATCAAAATCATTGATTTTGAATTTATTTATCACGTTACTGTACAGATTTCTCCCACGTCTAAGGGAATGTCAACAAAGGTGTGAAATACAATGTACATCTAGCATAATTACGAGATATGAAAGGAGATTTAGTGGTTAGTACCCCAGCTGTAGTTTGGTTGTCAAGAGAATATAGTGAGCATAAAAAAATAGAAAGAAAAAAACTTTTAGGACAACATTCACATCAAGAATACATGTTATCTAAAGATTATAATATCCTTTTAGGAGGTAAACAATTTTATAATATCCATAATTTAATTATTGAAGTGGGTAAACAGAAGACCTTAGGATCGATCAAACTGCCGAAATAATTATATTTTGTGATTAATACCCGCAGTCCTTGTTTCCTTCACTAATGGGGCAAAATTATTCTCTCCACTGAGTAACATGTCCTAACCTACTAATTTCATCAGCAATAGGTAGTTGAGAATCAAGAAAATTCCCAGAATTTCTTCAAATCCAACAGGAAAAAGATGCAAAATTAGACCTTTTTCTACTTCAAATCCCAATACCAAACTCAATGCCTATAGCAGTCTTCAAAAAGGCAAGTTCCTTATTGATCCACAATGGCAAAATTAACAACGGAGAGAAACTTTCGAGGATTATTTCCGTAAACATTCAAGACATACACATCCCGACAAATAAACAAGGTAGGGGATAATGCAAGCTTTTGAAAAGTGAAAGTGAGATTTTGAGACCCAAAAACAGCTTTTGAACCCATTTGACTAATTTTATTAAAGTGCTTCTTCTATTTAGAAGAATTTTAAGAGAGAGCTGATTTATGTGGCTTCTTCTAAAAGTACTTATGGAATATGAAGTATTTTTAAAAATTAGTTTTGAAATAAAAATTAAAGTAACTTCATCCAAAAGCTCTTGTATAGGAAGCAAAAGCAAAAGCAAAAGCAAAAACAAAAGTAAAAGTAAAACTCATGCCAAACAAGCCCAAAGTAGACTAAAAACTCCTTTAGGAAGCGCAGGGTTGTGCAGCTAGGGCATACATTTCCTAGGTATTGCTCATCTGTAAACCCAATTATTCACAACCCAATTTGGCCTTGTGCAAGATGGTCATCAAGAGAATTTGACAAAAACATAATAAAAATTTCCACGCATTCGCATCTTTAATATCTTGCGACACAAAAACAATATAACAAAGCCTTAAATTTTAACCCAAGATAAATCAAAAGCAATCAGCAACCACAAATGAAACTATCGAACATTACAGCGAATTCGATAATGAATTAGTATTCACAACAATTATATATCTTGTATATGAAAGCAATCCATTTAAATAACCACAATGATGCAAGATGACACGACAAATTCCTCCATAAGCTATAGCTAGTAGAAGAGGTGTAATCAGCAGTTTACCACCCAAGATCTAGCCGGGTTGAGTGTTGCAAGAATCCCCAAGGTACAGGTGAATAATTCAAATTTTAACCAACTGTACACACATTAACCAGGATCCAGAAATCAAAATACCAAACAATACAACAAATATGATAGATATAAGATAATGAATTAGTATTCACAAAAATTATAAGTTGTACATGAAAAACAATACATTATAATAACCACAATAATTCACCAAACACCCAATCTCAAAAAAGAAGGGGGGAAAAAAGCAAGGTTAAAAAGCTGATAAATATTCCAAAGTAATAGAGGAATAGTAGTAATACTGTAGAAATCTCAGCCCCTGCAACGAGTGATGGCGCTGCAACCACGGGTGTAGGGATTGGCCTGAGCACCGGGACGGCAGTTGTAGTAGGAGGCGCCGCGTCGAGAGCAGGGGACTCTGTTCTTCTGGAGCGCACCATAGCTAATGTAGCGGCGAGTGGCTAAGATACGCCTATTGGACTCCGAATCGAGCTGGAACTCGTCCTCCTCCTCGTCGGCGTTTGCAAGGCACTCGGCTATGGTCCCTTTGCAGCCGGATCTCATCATTGGCATCAACCACCCCACATCCGCCGCCGCGACGTCGCCACTAGCCGAAGCTTGGGAAATCAACAGAGATTCAATTATGCAGAGAGTGAAAATCATTGAAGTCAAACTTCTTCTTTCCATCATATTCATCAGTGTTGAAATGAAATCTTTACTTGGTTTTTCGTGGAGTCTTTCACCCGGGTTTTTCTCAGACTTCCGATTGTGAGGTGCGGCTGTGCTCGCTCTCTCTCTCTCTCTCTCTCTCTCTCTCTCTGTATAGCTAAGGTGAGAAGGGGACAAATAGCAAATGTAAGTAGAAAGAAGGGAGTTGAATTATATATAAATGAAATTTGATTAATGGGTACCGACGAATACTTTTTTATTCATTTCTTTAAATTAATCACTTTAGAAAATTGAAAACGACCGTTAAGGTTTACATAGGACTTTTTTTGTTTTTTTTGATATCCAGGTATCCCAACTTACACCAGACTAAATTTTGGACTTTCAAGACCCATGTCCCTAGAACCTTGGAAGGGGTAAATCGCGGGATATGCCTCAACTGGATCACAGGTTCCCCCTATTGACTGTACACTTCTGCGTACAAGAGACCCTCCTCTAGAGTGATTGTTCCATACCAAATTTTTTGACCGCAGGTTCCCACCAGAAATCGAACTCTCCACTCTGCCGCTGGAAACAAGTCAATGTTGATTGATCCACCAGTTGAGCTGTGCCCCGGGGGCGGTTTACATAGGACTTTGATATTACTTTTTGGGGTTAATGGCACAAAACGTTTCTACGTTTGGCATTTATTGCGAAAAACGTATTTATGTTTCATTTTTTTACATTTTCGTCCTTATTTCAACGTTTCATTGCTAAAAACATCATTTTTCACCATTTTGAATGTAAAATGATTAAAATATCCTCCTATTTAAATAAAACAAAAAAAAGAAAAGAAAAATAATAATAAATTGCAATCTTACTCCTAAATGTTTTAAAAAATGCAAGTAAGTCCAAATAATTATTAAAATGCCTAATAGCACAAAATGCCCCTATGTTTGGCCTGTAGTGTGCAAAACGTACCTATGTTTCAAATTGATGAAAATGACGTTTTCCATAATGAAACTTGAAAATAGGAATGGAAATGCAAAAAAAATTGAAACGTATGGATGCTCTCAGCAAGAAGTATCAAAGATAGAGACGTTTTCCACAAGAAGTGTCAAACGTATGGATGTTTTGTGCTATTATACCTTATTAAAATTGAAACCATTACCAAACTGATGAACCTTCATACCATTTTCAAAATACCATCACCAAACTCCGGTGGCATCACCTATTCCGAAGAAATCCATGTCATTTCCAATACACCAACCGACCATACTCACCAGGGCGCTTCTTTTCATGATCTTTTTTTTTTTTCAAATGGGATTGCCGTCTTAGAAATGAAAAAACTCCGACCAACTATCGTCCAAATCGTCGAACTTCCATACAGCTGAACCATTTGTTGATGTTTTAAGACCATGAAGAGAAGCGTTCTGGTGAGTATGGTCGATTGGTGTGTTGGAAATTACATGGATATCTTCGGAACAGGTGGTGCCGTCGGAGTTTAGGTGATGGTATTTTGGAAATCGTATAGAGGTTCGACGGTTTGGCAATGGTTTCAATTTTAATAAGGTCTAATAGTACAAAACGTCCCTACGTTTGATACTTCTTGTAAAAAAGTCTCTGCGTTTGACATTTCTTGCGAAAAACATTCATGCGTTTCAATTTTTTTTGCATTTTCATCCCTATTTTCAGGTAACATTGCGAAAAAGTCATTTTCATCAATTTGAAACGTAGGGACGTTTTGCACACTACAGGCCAAACGTAGAGACGTTTTGTGCTATTAAGTCTTTTAATAATTATTTGGACTCATTTGCACTTTTTAAAATATTTAGGAATAAGATTGCAATTTATTCTTTATTTTTTTTTTTGTTTTCTTTTCTTTGGTCTTATTTAAATAGGAGGGTATTTTGATCATTTTACATTCAAAATGGTGAAAATGACGTTTTTAGCAATAAATTGTTGAAATAAGGACGAAAATGCAAAAAAATGAAACGTAGGGACGTTTGCCGCTATAAATGTCAAACGTATGGACATTTGTGCTATTAACCCTTGCTTTTTGCACAACAAATTTTCATTTTTAAGTATTTCTGAAGTGTAATTAACGCAAAAAGTTCTTATTTATCATTGTTATTGTACACGCGTCTTTATCTTTTATTTTTTTATATTTTCATCTCTATTTTCACCTTCCATTGTGGGAAAAGTAGTAAAAAAGGAACAAATAAAAAGTGCATATTTTGTTCAAAAGAAGTAATAAAATAATAAACAAGATTTTTAAATTTTTTATTTATTTTTTTTGTTTATCAGTGCAAACGATTGATGTATTTCCTCCCTTCTAAGTGGGCAATAACAGTATGCCCTGGCAAACCCAAGGGGGGTCATGTGACCCTCCAACTGTTGAGATTTTTTTTTTTTTTTATTGTGTGTGTGGATAACTCATGTTTGATATCGATTGAAATCTAAATTTTAATTTAAATCAAAATTAATAATTAATTTTAATATCATAATTCATAGAATCTTAACTTTTATCAAAATATGTTAAAAATCTGACTTTAACATCAATCAAATAAGGACAAAATCACAATAAAATTGAATTTTTTCTCTTTTCTCTTACTCTATCTTACGCCCACCATCACATCTTTTACCAAAATCTCAACTATTCTAATTTTTTAAAATTTCTCTATAATTTTTCTACAAATTATTACATATACTACAAATAAAAAGTGAAATTGGATGAAAATGACATTTTCCGTAATGAAATGTGAAAAAGAGGTAAACATAACCCAAAAAAATTAAATTGAAAGGTATAAATATTTTGCACAATAATATTGAAAGGTAATAACGTTTTGTGCTAATTACCATTTTCTTAAGTTTATTTACCTTATTTAAATTGATCACTTTTGAAAATTGAAAACAACCTTCGAGATTGAGATAGGACGTTGATATTACTTTTTGCACAACAAATTTTCATTTTTAATTATTTTTAAGTATTTTCTTAAATTAAATACCCAAAATGTTGTTAACAATAAAAACTTTAGAACCGTAATGCTTTATTTAGCATCCCGATTGGAGTTGCAAAGGACTCAAGCCGCTCCCTGACTTAGTGGGTTGGCTCGCGAGATCTTGGCTCAATTAGTTTCACATGAGCTCTAATTTTCACCCAGGCAAGATGCTCTGCCCATGCGTCGCCTTTGTCATAAAATTCAATTTTCTAAATATTTTTATAATGATTATAATTTTTATTTTAAATTTTTATAATATTTTTACAAAATTGAACAGGCAATAACTAGTATACAATTTTAAAATTTGCATAAATGAAATAAAATTAGTGCGAAGCATGAAAAAATGAGGAGGGTCTTTATTTCGTATTTAAATTCTGTTTTGAAGTTATGTCTAAAAAAATCCAAAAGCTCACAAGTTGGCACGACTCTACTCACCTAACGAGCCAAACTGAGTTGGCTAGGGCGATCCATTGTCATCTACTTCGTGATTTAAAAAGAAACAATAATCTTAAGTGTCTTGAGTTTCTAAGAAAATATACTGCCTAATCATGTCATGACACTAACATTTGCGAATAAATTGCTTTAAAAATCAATAGTAAATCATCCTGTTATATCATGCTTAGAGCTCTATTGAACTCAATATTAAAGTTTTGTAGTCACGAGACGATTAGGTAGCATAATTGTGTCAGTAAAATTTAATAACATTTGCAAATACTGTAATGTCCAGTGATCTAATTGCAATAAATTTAAATTGAGTGACATAATTGAGATTTCACTTAAAGTTCAGTGACAAAAATTGAGAATAATTTTTATTTATTTTAATGTGTTCTAGTGTGTATTCGGTTATCTTATTGAGTACTTGAGTAATTATTATTTACTTATAATTTAGCTACATACATAGGTTCAATCTCATCCATATAATTTTTACTATAACATACGAAAAGAGAATATTTAATTTAAAATCGTAATATTCTAATATCTTAGAACTTGTTTGATTTGGATAAAAATTAGATTTTTAGTAAGTTTTGGTAAAAATTAATGAAACGTGTAATTAAAAAATTGATGAAAGTTGTCAGTTCCTTAAAATGTATAATTAAAAATGAATTTGATAAAAAAAAAAAAAAAAAAAAGAGTTTCAAGAAATAATCAAGCTACATGTACAATGATAGGTTGAGATCTACTCTCCAACTTTTAATGTGTACACAATTAATTATAGACATATCATTTGGGTGGGGCAGGAGAGCGGGGTGTGTGAGAGAGAGAGAGAGAGTATTCAACAGTGTTAAAATAGTTGTTAAAGTGAAAAATTAAAATTGACAACATATCTATCCTAAAAAAAAAAAAAATATTGAACCCCAACCTTGAGGGCCCCCACCGTCCCGCCCCTAGAGCTTTGTGAGGGAGGTAAATCTCGGGATGTGCTCCAACAGGCCAGGAAACAAGAGCTGCCTGTACACTGCACCTACAAATGAGTCCAATTCCATGTTTCAAGAAAAAACCCTCACACTGCGGCTTCCAACAAGACATAAGATAATATCACTCCTATCCTTTACACCACTAAGCTATGCCCCGGGGACAACATATCTATCTATAATATATAAAAAATGTGGATGGTAGAGAAACTTTTAAATACCAAATTTGCCCCTACATATTTAACGATATGCCCACTATATCCTCATAATTGGAATACCAATTTAATTAGTATTTATCATTTGGTTTAGAATTAATATAACATAAAGAGTGAAATATTTAATTGATATTTATCATTTTGGATTGGAATTAATATAAGGAGTGAAACTAACATTCAATTACACACACACACAATCAGTGACTTACTGTTCAATTGACCATTTTGTTCTTACAATTTTTATTTTTCATCAACAACACCTTATTAATCTTCATGATTTACATTATAATTCATGCCATAAAATTTTAATCTTCATCAACAGAGTAATTTTTAATCTTCATCATTTACATTATAATTCATCTATTAAGTTATTATTTAATTGAGGTTACAAATATTTTAAAAGTTGCATTAATATATTAATGAGGACATTCAATGAATAAAAAAGAAATTGCACATGGAAATTCAATGACTAACATTCAATTGATTTTTTCTTTATAATTTTTAATTTTCATCAACAAAGCCTTTATTACCATTTTAATTAATATTTATTATTTGATTTAGGATTAATATAAGTGGTGAGATATTTAGAGGGTAAACTGGGAGACATTTTTATGTAAAAATACATTTTTGAATAGTAAATTGATGGGAAATGTGTGGTTGAAAAATAAGGAATTTTTTTTATTTACATGTAATATTATTTTAATAAAGAATGTGTGGTTGAAAAAAAAAGAGAGAAAAATACATTTTGAAAAAAAGGGTACCAAACAAGATCTTAATTGATATTTATCATTTGAGTTGGAATTAATATAAAGAGTGAAACTGGCATTCAATTATTTAAAAAAAAAATCAATAAAAATTTAGTGACTTATCTTCAATTGAGTATTTTGTTCATACAATTTTTATTTTCCATCAACAAGGCAATTTTTTATTTTTCATCAACAAAATCCTTGTTAATTTTCATGATTTCCATTATAATTCATCCATTGAGTTTTTATTTTTCATTGACAAAGCAATTTTTATTTTCCATCAACAAAGCCCTTATTAATCGTCATGATTTACATTATAATCGATTCATTATGTTATTATTTAATTGAGGTTACAAAATTGAAATGTCCTGTTAATATATTAATTGTGTGTGTGTGTGTGTGTGTGTGTGTGTGGAAAGCAATTTTTTATTTTTCATCAATAAAACCCTTATTAATTTTCATGATTTACATTATAATTCATCCATTGAGTTTTTATTTTTCATTAACAAAGCAATTTTTATTTTCCATCAACAAAACTCTTATTAATCTTCATGATTTAAATTATAATCCATCCATTAGATTATTATTTAATTGAGGTTACAAAATTGAGAGGTTGCATTAATATATTAATTGTGTATGTGTGTGTGTGTGACACTCATACACACACGAAAATTCAATGGCTTTAACGAAGCAATAGACAATACAACCCAATTTTATCAAGAGGAGTTTTTAAATACATTGTTGTCAAATGGTATCCCATTAGATAAGTTAATCTTGAAAAGAAATTATCCAGTGCTGCTTTTGAGGATTCTGGACCCATCCAACAGTCTTTGTAATTGAATAAGAATGATTCGTCGTGATTTCAAGAAATATATTATTCATGCAGAAATAATTGTTGGACAATATTCTGGAAAACAAGTCTTCCTTCTACGCATCCCATTAACTCCAACAAATGATGAAGGATATCCATTCAAATTCAAGAGAAAATAATTTTCAATACGTCTATACTTTGCAATGACAATTAACAAGACTCAAAGACAAACATTGCCTACTGTTAGAATATATCTTCTTGAACATGTATTTTCTCATGGACAACTATATGTTGCATTTTCTCATAGAGTTTCAATGCAAATAACAAAAGTTTTAGTAAGAGCAAAAGATAAAAGAGAAGAAAAGCCGTGGGACCTTAACAAAAATATTGTGTACAAAAAAGTATTATTGTGATCATATCATTACATTTTAGTTTATTCAATATTTTTACATTATATACATAATTTCATGAAGACTTAATTGTAATTTTCCATTTAACAATATTAATTACCTCTATTGTTTTAAAAAATAGTATTTGTAATTTAAAAATAGTACGTATATCATTCATCATTACATAAGACGTACATCGCACATGCTTACTGCTAGTTAATTTAAAATGATGTATTTGCTATTAATTGAGTGGACAGTAAATCTCAACTCGTACAGTGTGATTGCTCGACAGAGAATGTTAGGCGGCAGCACCGTATTAGTATGTTAAAATATTTTATTTTATTTTATTTTATTTTATTTTATTTTTTATCTAACATCCAATGCAATTAAGCCAATTAACATTCTTGCATCTGCAATGCAAACCACAATGTACAATTTGCTTAATTCTTTAAGAAATGGGGCTAAATATGGACTTAATTTGTACATTCCTTTTTCATATAAAACATTTGTCGTTCAAATAAGCATAAAATTGAATAATACTATTTGTACATCAAGATTTACAAATTGAAGTACAGATTGATTATGTGAATTATAATAACTGACTTCTTTTTCTATCTTTTTTTTTTTTTTTTTTTTTTTTTTTTTTTTTGGTCTTTCTCTCTCTTTTATGTTATCATTCTGTAAATCATAATGTACAAATAATATAGCTTCTTGAAATTTAATTAATTCTATGTGAAAGCAAAGATTTTTCTTTAGAAGGTGGGAAACAACTTGAGTAATAGAACCTAAGTGAATTCGCCGAAGAAGACATTGTTCTTTACAAGATCTATATTATTTTGAATACTTTAAAATGTTTCTGCAACATTGTAACCGATTATCTACATTTTTAAGTTTTAACTAGAATTATTTTTAGGGCTCACATCTATTGTCTCAAACTTACAATCTCCTTAGATGCCTCAACTTTTAACTCACTAACAAAAGAAAAGACAACAACATATTTTTTGCACCTTGACACATTATGTATTGACGTTTTCTATTAGTTAAAATTTTTTTATGTATTGAGATGTCAAAATATATTAGAGAAAATATAAGTTTCAAGAAATTAGATTTCAAACTTCTTTTTTCAAAAAAATAAAATAAACCCTTTAAAGGGAGAGAAACAAGACAAGTAATAGGATCATTTTACATTATCAGGATGCTTCATCTTGAAATATTTATATGTTGAAGATCACTTATAAAAATGTTCAAACGTTCATCATTTATACAATTTTTATAAATATATTATGCAATATTTGAGCTCAAAATCTGTATCTGCTTTAATAAGATTTTAAATTACTTTACTTAAAAATTCAATATGTAAAAAGTAAAAAACAACTTATTCATTTAAATAATATCTTCGACAACTCCAACCATCACCACCAAAACAGAGAGAGAGAGAGAGAGAGAGAGAGAGAGAGAGAGAGAGGCTGATGTTTCCTCACTTTTGTCAAGGGTAAAACATTGGGTGTGGATTTATAATATTATTGCAATTAAAGTGCCAAACATCTCACATCTTGAGTGCTGAATATTTGACAAAAATGCAAGCATGAAAGGGAGAAAAGGTTAAAAGTTTTGTTAAAAAGAGAATATGGCTTAACATTTACTCTTTTGGTAAGAAACTATGCCTATATTAGAGAAAAGGGTAATGAATCAAATCATATCTTAAATAGACTATTACAGATTGCATTGAAATAAATTGGATGAGGTTAGGTGTGAAAATGACAAAAAAATCATATTCTTACAACAAAGATTAAACAAATTTGATAATTAAACCTTTAATTATTGGTTGAAGAAAGTGAAAAAAAGACGTAATTATGATTTGAGAAAATGTAGAAGAATATATCAATTAGTATCTTTGTGAAAACCCACCTAAAATTTTAGCTCAAGAGGGCAGAAGATCGTGGGTTAAGGATTAAGTCAATAAGTGTAACTTATTTCTTCACAGACATCGATAAATTTCGTCTGATCCAGTAAATAACCTTACTAATTCAACCTAATTTTCAACTAGCACAACTTCAGCAAATTTTATTGCTTAGCCTATGTCTAAATTTATTTTTAAAAGCAATGGACGAGATAATATAAATATTTAATTACTCTTTAACTTTTAAAAATACCAAAAATGATTAACTGAAAAATATCCAACATGCTTAGTCTGATTATTATTCGAATTTAGTAATTTTATTATTTTTACCCTTTCTTTGTCTCCTATTTTTCTTTTTCTTTTCTTTTTCTATCGCTTTTAAATAATTCTAGTGGTACATAATTTCTTATACCTAAGGGTGTCCACCCTCTCACATCGGGTGGGGCCTGCTTCAATATTTTATTCGAGCGGGCTCCACCCATGTGAGAGGATGGACACCTTTAGGTAGAAGAAATTATGTACCATTAGTATGATTGACCGCTTTTATTCTTTGGGACCGACTAAATTTAAAAAGAATTAAAATCATAAAAAATTACAATGATTAACGAATTAAAAATTAACATTATTAGTAGAATATTAATTCAAATTAACACCATATTATAAGTACAAAACAAAAAGTTAGCACCAACTCACATTTAGACATAAATATTAAATTCTGTGGGCCAAGGACACAATGGTGTTCCCCGGGCGAGGGGGGTAACTGGGTGGGTAATGCAGGCCAGGGCTGTCAAAGGTGGTCTACAAAAATCAAGGGTTTTTCTATTTGTACACCTGGCCCATTCATGTAGTGTGGGGGAGGGCACGATGCACTGGGGTGTCAACTTCGGTACATCTCGATGTACAAGTAGCAAGGTCCAAAAATCAAAAAGTGACTATGACTATAGTATTTACATCTTTGAAATAACAGATTATGGTAATGATTATTTTATCAATGTATCAAATATTGATTAAACTATGACAGATCTATTTTGCCCAAAAATAAAATATTTCAAAACATAATTAATCATAGAATTTATTAAAATAAGTATAAATTCTTTTGGTAGTCTCAGTACACATTCATTTTGGTCTCGATCTTTATAGACAACAAAGTAAGATGATAAGTGATCAACCCGATCCTCCTTATAATATACATGATTATTTTTTATTCTTAACTTTTTACATTTAGACGATAACAAATTATTCACTTTGAGTAATGCTACATTCTCTAATAGCACTAGGAAGTTGTATGTCATCATAGATAATTGCTCCTTCTAACAAGCCAAGATAGGTAAATAATTCCAATCATCACTAAAGTTTTGAGGAATTACGTCAATGTTTACTGAAGTTATTTTCTTATAATAGTGATCAATCAAGTTTCTAACTGATATACTAATGGTCATTCAGTCAAAAATTAATATTTAATCATATGTAGCATCGTTAAGTCAAAGAATTTGGGATTTAGGAATCGAGATCAAAACGATGAGATGGAAAAATGTAATGTGATATTAGTTTTAGTTAGATTTTTTGGCTTAAATCGTATTGTAAATTTACGCTTTTTTTAACAACATATTTTGTTGAGCTAACTAAATAAATAATGTATTTGATGGCACATTGGCACTTAATGGTGCCTCCTAGAATTTATTATTATTTTTCTTTTTTGAATTACATCAATGATAGTGTAATTACTCAAAAATTGAGTGACCTTTGACTTATGTCAAGATTGACAGTGCTGGGTGTACAGGCCCAACACCTTACAGGGGTCTTATCGACCCTGCAGATGGGGTGGTTGAAATATTTTTTTTTCATTTTTTATGGCATCGGGGCCCACGTGGGGCCAATCCCATGTAAGGGGTCGGTGAGACCCCTGTGAACAAAGCCCTGTACATAGGGCTTTGTTGTGCCAAGATAGAAAAAATAGAGAGAGGGAATGGGTTGACAATCATTACTTTTCACTCTCATTTTGACAAATTAAATTGACGTAAGGCTTACAATGACCTAGGTGATAAACCAGAAGGTAGTAAATATAAATTATAGTACATAAAAATACATTAGTTTTATTGATTAAATTAGAAATTTATATAAAACTGAGAATGTTACGAAAAACGAGAATGAATAATATGAAAATATAAAAAATAAGAATACAAGAATTACGTGAAAATTAAAGACGAAAAAAATCACGAGCAGCTGAGGAGAATATTTACTATATAAAAGGACAATTACAAAAGATGGACGATCGCAAGAGATAATTACTGCTAATATATATAATAAAAAGAAGAATCTAACATATGGTGGAATCCTAATATAACATGCCTAACAAATAATGGAATGTTTGAGGTTGTTTAGAAAAGAAAAAAACTGTCAAAATCCGCAAACTAAGATTTCCCATATAAGACAACCGCTTGAGCGGTCGCCTAGCAGTTTGCTCATTGCAAAACTCATTCGAGTGATCTTCACACGATTTCTTATCCTTACTTATATCTTTGACTTCTTCATGACTCGTTCAATACATATAACCAACTCTCAATAAAATTTAGGTCACAACTGAGCTCTAATAAATTTCCACCATGACTGGAATAAAACTTCACTTTTCAAAAAAAAAAAAATTTCCACTTCTTCCACAAAAAAGCCCTTGAGGTCAAACTTAATAACTAATATCAACCATGTTCAAGCAATGCTCATATTTGATTACAAGGAGTGACTTGCTCATCATATCAGTAGGATTATCTTGGATACCAACTTTACTCACAACAATATCAAATTCTTCACTAAGTTAGGCTTTCACATTTCTTATCTCTCCCTTATCATAGGCTGCTATCAACATATAAGAGTAGATATACAAATGATACAGTACCACAATTTTTAAAGTAAACACAACTATCATAACTGTTTCTCTTGAAGTCATGAATATTCATAGATGAGTCAAACCTCATATACAACTTAACAGCTTTCCAATTGATACCACAATCATCAATAGTAAAAACATACCCTATAAGAGATCTTTACTTCTCAAGATCTCCAACAAAATCAAAATCAACACAATTAAGTGGCTCTGAAGAAGATTCTTTACTAGAATCAATACACAGTCACACTCAAAGCATAAGCAACCAAATCATTCACATCGTACTTCTGTAGAAGTCTAATAACTCTATCTTTAATAATAGAATATTGTGGTGCCATTGGTAGTGGTAGCAAAGCAGTACTATCCTTGACTTTTAAACTAAATTGATATGTAGAATCCAATATAAACCCTGACCCAAACTCAAACTCCACATCTTTGTTTAATTTCTACTGATTTGTATTAATAGATTTGCAATACCCTATAAGACATATTACTGGGCAAACCTTCTCTACCCCTTTTTAACAACACGAGCACCTTTGCTAACTTTAGGATCATCCTTCATCAGTGTACTTGTACCAATTTGAATCAAGAGTACTTGAAGATATACGAATTTTCTTCAAATCTGGAACACGTCTTGTATCACTAAATATCTTGATAGTCCCATCAAACATCTTAATTCTGATCATTCTAGCTATCTTATTAGGTACATTATTTTTCATTATCATAGTACCTTTGGAAAACAGTTTCATACGTTGAAAACCCAAAGGGCGAGTCGCCATAAAAGAAATAACTAGAAGTTCTCCATCATTATAGCTATCTTTTACAATACTGACTTCACCTGAATTTTCTAATTGTTTCTTTATTTTATCCTTGTTCTACAACTTATAACAGTCATATTTGATGTGCTACTATTTCTTGCAATAATTACAGATTTTATCGCTGTAATTAGACTTTGATTTGTCTCTCACATAACTACCACAAACAACCCTACCTAAGTCTCAGAGTAAAAAACAAGCCACTTCATTGTCTCATTTGAAAACAGAACATCATATACTTTATTTATTGCAAGAGTATTGCGACTATACAAAATAATGTCTATGAAAGACATATTAAGAAGGCAATGAACACAGCAAAATTAACCCTAAATCTTCTTTATCATATTTGACCTCCAGGGTCTCTAGATCATCAACATTTTCTTTAAAGCCAGTTAGATGATCTTCTATAAACGCGCTTTCTGTCATGCGATGAGAATACAATTGCTACTTCAAATGTAATTTATTGGTTACACTTTTCGTGATGCGTAACTGTCCAATTTTAACCATAATGTAGCAACGACTTTCTCCTTTAGAACGTCTTTAAAGAATTTGATTTGATAGATGAAGATAAATTCGAGATAGAGCCTTTCGATCTTTACGTTATTTTTTCCCTACGCCCAATTGAAGGTGTCTTATACTAAACCATAACAGGGCATCATCCAAGTCCATTCTCACGAAGACAACATTTATCTTTACCTACCATTACGAAAATCTAGTGTTGCAATCCAAAAGCAAAATATTGAAAATTTCATAGTTTGCATTACACAAAATCAAACCTCATTCTGACGCTAGTTTGTTACGTAAAAGGAGAATTAGCTGTATGAAAATATAAGAACAAGAATACAAGATTTACGTAGAAGCTCAAAACGGGAAAATCTAAAAAATAAAATAAGAAAATTCACTATATCAAAAGATGATTACAAAAGTTGGATGATCTCAAAAGATGTAATTATTCCTAATATATATAATATAAAGAAGAGAATAACATAAGGTGAAATCCTAATGTAGACTAACAAATAATGGAGTGTTTAAGGTGGTTTAGGAAAGAAAAAGCTACCAAAATTGCTAAACTAGGATTTCTCATAAAAGATGACAACTCGAGCGATCGCCTAGTGGTGGCAAGCTATCTACTCACTACAAAACCCACTTGAGTGATCCAAAGGCAGCTAGCGAGTGATCTTCCATCGATTTCTTCTCCTTGTTTACATCTTTTACTTTTTCAATACTTCTTTAAGACATACAATCAACTCACAATAGAACTCGGGCCACACCCAAACTTTAATTGAAAAACTTCATAACTAAGAGGATAACTATTACCCATTTCAAAAAGTAAGAAAACAAGTTTCAAATTTCAAAAATCAAATATTCATTAAATTTTATTTATAATTTAATTAATTAATTAAATATATTAAGGTCACAGATCTATACAATTCGATCACAAATTCACAATTTAATTAGTCACATATTATTTTTCGATAACAAATCGGAATTTTTAATGTCACGAATTACTTTACGGTTACAATTCAAAACTTTTGTAAGTAACAAATTTGTTCGTCGATCATAGATCAAAAATTTATACATCACAATTTATTTATAGGTCACAGATCACAAATATTATATATCACAACTTATTAAACATTCACAAATTACTAATTTTTTAGATCACAAGTTTTTGTCACAATTTATCTTTCTTACTGGTCACATTGGTCACAAATTAACCAATTTAACGATCACAATCAACTAATTAATTTGTGACCATTACCAAACAATCACTGCCTCCAACATCACAAACACCACCGTCACCGCCGGAACCACCACCACCATCACCCTATAGCAACACCACTGTCTTAAACAAAATCAACATATCATCGCCACACCAAACAAACTCATCACCGCCACACACCACTACACCATCACCATACAGTAACACCACCATACCACCACCACACCACACACACCCCACACCGTGCAGATCCACCACCATCACGCAACAACCACACCACATCTTCCCCACCACAACGCAAATCAACAACCATCATGCAGATTCTGACCGCACAAATACGCCACCACCACACCACACACACCCCACACCGTGCAGATCCACCACCATCACGCAACAACCACACCACATCTTCCCCACCACAACGCAAATCAACAACCATCATGCAGATTCTGACCGCACAAATACGCCACCACCACACCACATTCACCCACCAAACACCATCTTCCCACACCACTACCATACCACACAAATCTACTGCCACCACCACGCAACCACCACACCACATCTTTCCCCACCACTAGTAGATTCGCCGCCACCACGTAGATTTGCCACTGCTATGTTTTCTTCGGGGAATACACACAGAGAAAGAGAGAGAGTGTGTGAGACGAGAGAGAAACGTAGAGAGAGTAAATATTAGGAATTAATTAGGGTTTGTGTGTGTAATAGAGTATAAATATTTTGTAAAAATATTAATTAAAATAAAACCTCTAATTTTTGAAAGGTTAAACTATCCATTTTATTTTAGAATTGTGAATTTTTAAAACAGGGAATTGTGTAATTTCCACAATTTTAATAGAGAAAGAAAAAATCAATGAATTCTTATCAAATTAGGGTTAATATAATGCTAAATGAGTTACTTAATTGAGATAATTACTGGGACATTCTTGAAATAATTTGTTATTTATTGACAACTACCTCTTCAAAAATTTAGATATACCTATTGAGGTTTGTTTTGCAAATAGATTCTCATTTTACAATTTCGAGGTTGAATAATAATAATAATAATAATAATAATAATAATAATAATAATAATAATAAAAATAAAAATAACAACACTTATCTTATTCTAATCTAGAGGTGTAAGTGGGGCCATTCATGTTATACTAACACAAGTTAAGCTTCACGTAAGTTCGATATCATAGAAGTCTAACACAACCCGTGTTATGACAAGCCTACAAAGACTAAGCCCCTGTTTAGCCCTCATTTTGATGAAATAAAAATGGGTGAAATTATATTTTTTTGAAAAATGAGTTGTTGAAAAAAAAAGAAAATTTTGCAATATATGTCTAATATTATTTTATCGAAAATTATGTAGTTGAAAATAGGAAAGAAAAAAATGAAATATAATTTAATAAAGCCAAACGGGCTAAGATAAATATTATGATGGATTGTGCTGTGTGTACACACAGGCTTACATTCCCCTCACATTAAGAGAGTCCACATATAATAAAATATTCGTAAACACCCTTTCATGTGAAGGGATGTAAGTCTGTGTCACAACATTTTCCTATTATGATTGGGTAGAACATCATTTTTGGTCGAGCAGCTAACATCCAAGGAAAGGTTACATCGGTCACGTCACAACAAAGTCCTCTAATAACTCTAGTAAGTTCGGTTGTATGTCCCATCAGATGCTCGTATTCCAATTTTCACTTTTTGGTTAGAAGGAAAAATAATAATAATAAAAAATGGAATCACCGGAGGTCTCTCAACTCAGAAATTTGTTTCGTGTTGTAATTCAACTTCATTCTATTTTAATTCGATTATCCATGTTATATTATTTATTTCAATTTATCTGTTTGTCTATTACTGTTATCGAAACTAAGGGAATTCTTGATATAAATATCCAGTGAAGAATGCTATGTTATGTTATGTTATGTTATATACATGTCATTTTCCATTCAAAAATGTGATTTTTTTTATTCTTCAATACTTAAAATTGTGTTGTATAATTTGGTAGATGAATTTCATGGACTAAGTTTTGAATTACGTCAATTTTGGCTAACGTCATTTAGAAATTGTCGCCGCAATTTGATGCAAGGGCGGACCCAAGGGGGGTCTCCTAGGGTCACTTGACCCTCGAGTTTTTTAAAGTTATTTTTTTTTTTTGGTTTTAATTTTTGGGCTCACTATGAAATATCAAAGGAAATTGAAATATTACATTCTTAATATCATTTTAAAATACTCACAGATAATCTTGTGCGAAATGATCAATTGTAACAAATGTTATGAGGCATAAAAATATGCAGCTCCAAACTAATATTTCGAGAATTTCGATAACAAACTAACTTTAAAATTTTTTGACGATTATACGCTACCCATATCCATAAATTTTCTATATCCTCTCGAAACTCATTTTCGAGAACTATATCATAAACATATCGAATGATCTAAATGAATATCGAAAATAGTTAAACGTACATCAAACGTGTATACTAAAAAGAGATGTATAACTCGTTTTTTTTTAAATCAATTATTTTATTAATGTTTATTATTTTTGATCGAAAAATTTCTCAATATAATTTACATAATTTTTTTAGGAAATTTTACATGTGGTATGAAGTCAATTTTTTTTTTTTACTTAAAAATTCTTAATATAATTTTTATTACTTCATAGGGGTTATAAATTGTTATACTACTTTTTCATCTTGATTATTTTTATATTTGAAAAAAATTTATATATAAAAAAAATTCAATCATTTTTAAGATTTTTTTTTTATTATTGTTACCTTTTCCTCTTGATCAATTATTTTTTTTTCAAATGACGTCAAAAATTTTATTAGGAAATTTATTAGATTATTTTTTTAAAAAATTAATTAATTGAGAGGAAAAAGTAACAATAATATAAAAATCCTAAAAATGATCAAATTTATATATATATATATATAAAAATTTAGATGTAAAAATAATCGAGATGAAAAAGTAGTATAACAGTTTATAACTCATATAAAGTAATAAAAAAATTTGTCGCTTTTTTCAAAAATTTGATTGTGACCCCCTAATGTAAAATGTCTGCATCCGTCCCTGATGCATTAATTATGTAAACCATATTCAAGACTAAAATTAAGTTTCATTAAAGATGTATTAAGAGCATGTCTGAGCCCTTTTGTCTATCTTTTTTTTTTATTATTATTTTGTAAGAATACATTTTGGAATAATAAATCAATAGTTAAAAAATAAAAAATAAAAATTTGGATTTGTGTGTAATAATATTTTTTATTGAAAAATGTGTGGATGAAAATAAGAGAGATAAAAAAGGCATTTTGGAAATAATGATGATCAAACAAGGGTTAAATATTATGTTTATATGATGTTAATGTTTAGGATTAATTGACCCCTAACAATTTTCTTATCTGTTTTCTAAAGAAAAAGTAATTAGAGAACGTTTTAATTTAGATTTTAAAAGTACAAAAATTCAAGTGTTCCTTACTCATATTTAATAGATTTCATTAAAATTTAAGTATGCTCAACTCAAATTTAATAAAAGGTATTAAATAATTTGTAGATTTTTAAGGATTTTATTAATTTATAAAATTTTAAAAGATTTCGTCTATAATTAGTAAAATATCAAACCCTTCGAACCAGCCGTTGTGGCACGTCGAGCCATATGAGCCGACTTGCGTGGCTGGCCAAAATGGCCCGTGTTACAGGCTCTTTGCTGTCTACTTGGTGCAGGCAACTACCAGCCTGAAGCAAACCAGCGCCCAGCTACCAGAAGGCAGAAGCAGGCTGCTTCAGGTAGTCTGCCTGTACAAATTTAGAAAAAAATGAGCCGGCTTGGTAGCTTGAGCCAAGCCTCGATTTCTCAAGTGAGCGAGCTTCAACTCGGCTCTGGTAAAAAAAGCTCGAGTTAGTTTTTGTCCATTACACACTCGAGTCACGATCTTCAACTTGTGAACTGGCTTGACCCAACTCGTTCACATCTCTACCAACTCTATTGTTGTTCCTGTTCTACCACCACTCCATATCTTAGTTTTTAAATCTAAAATTTCATATATGAACATTCTTTGCCCTTGTTTGGGTTCCATTATTTCAAAATGGATTTTTTCTTTTATTTTTGATCAAACAATTTTTAATAAAATAAGAATACACGTAATTTTAAAAAATTTTCTTATTTTTTAACTATATATTTTTCAAAAAAAATCACCATTTCAAAATATATTTTCCTCAAAATTTGTTGGAGCCCAAACAATGGCTTTATATTTATGTTGAATTATTTTATTCATATACGAAAATGATGAAATATTTGGGTTTACGTTATTTGAAATTTATGGCCAAATGGAGTGGTCGGTCGATTGTGAAGGTGGTGAAGTTTTGCTATAAAATGATGGCGAAAGTGATGGCAGCGACAAAAAGATGTGACGCCAGAGATGGTAATTTTGGCGATGTGATCGTCATGCTATTTCTGTGGTGATTGCATCGATTTTGTAGCACAATTTGTTATTATTGTTACAATAATTGACATTGTGTCACATATATTACAAATGGAATAACAAAGAATGTTACAAAATGAGTAAAACAAATTTCGGTAAAATAAAATAAGTTGAAAACTAAGGTAGGAAATTGTTTAATTTTATAGTTAAACTTTGAAACTTTCCCAATCCATAAATAATAATAATAAATTCGGGTCATAGATCATTTGTTTCCACCATTGCTTGAGTTTCATCTTGATTTTCATATACAAGTTTTTAGCATATAATCAAATTAGTATGCAGTTGTAGCCAAACCGGCGCACCGTCACATTTTGATTCTTGCCTTTTATATTAGCTAGTTTGTTACCACTTTATAATAACATTAATTCTTGAAATAAATGATATTTAGACCCAGCAACACTTAGAAGGAGGTGAATAGGTGTATAATGCGGAGTTAAAAATAACAAACAATAATAAACAACAAGAAGTCCTAGTTTCTTGTCTCTAGATGACTAAGTTTGATCCAATTAAATCCTAATTGCCAATCATGCTATATAGATCAAAGCATAAGAGTAAAATCAACACCAAATATGTTAAAGAAGGAAAACTCCTTGAATAATCTTCACAGAGATAAAATTGAAAAATATTATTATTATTTTTTTTTTTTGGCAAACCATGTTGAAATGATTCACTAGAAAAGATTTACCTTACAATTGGTCCAAATACAACTAAATCTTAGTAGACTCTAATCACCAAACCTATAAATCATCAAAGAAACTCTTCAATTGTGCCTCCTACACTTTACAGAATGCTAGACTTCTTTTTCCTATGCATGGATCATCAAGAATGAACCTCGTTCTTCTCCAATTGGAACTCCAACAACCTCTCCCAAACTTCAGAACTCTGAAGGACTATTGGTGAAGAATTTGGTTTCTGATGTTTGATCTTTAGATCCTTTGTGTTTTGATCTTGTGGTTGTGGCAAGAGATTTATTCTCTTGATTAAAATAAAGGCTAAACCAACTTCCTAACATGTTTGGGACGAACTATTGCTTGGGTATTTATAATATGAAGTGTTTGGAATTGAAAAATCTGTTAAAATTGTGAACTAGAGTTTTAGTTTATAACATGACCGCTCGAGCGATAGTGGGACGATTAGAGAGCGATGAAGCTACTGTAAAACCGACGCATTCAACAAGCGATTTTACCTCTTCGGAAAAGCTGATTTAGTGATGTATGCTTTAATTGTGTCAAGATGATATAGTGAAAATGCCTTGTTCGTCTTAACTTTCTTGAGTTGACTTTGATTTCTTCAAAACATACTCCAACCCTCGATTCTTTGACCTTAATTACAACTCAATAAACTATAATTTTGGACACAAAACTAGCCAATACAATTTGGACCTAACATACTTCCCTTTTAGCATTTTGGAAAAAATCATTTATTTCAACATTACACAATATACACTACCAACCCAAAGACTCAATACTTACACTTCATCTCAACAACCAGGGGTGGAGCCAGGAATATTTTTCAGTGCGGGCATAATAATGCCAAACTTTGAGTTTTTGACTATGAATAATAGAATGATAAAAATATAAAACAATACTACCGCAAACTAAAAATGATATAGCATTGTTCTATGAAAAAAAGGTCATCAAGAAAGCTCAATATAAGCTAATTACCTTGCTGTTGGCAGCAGCATGCTTCTCGAGAACTGAAGCCTGGGATTTCTGGATTTGTATATGAAACATTCTTTAAGATCACATCTTTCCTCTTTCCCAAGGAAACCACCAACCATCACTATAATATTGACTCCATTGCATGCTTCAACAACATTAGCTATTGCAACACCACCTAATTTAAATAGCATAGTAGATAGATACATGTTATCCACTTTTTAAGTTTTAACTCATATCTCATCTAGCATACAAAATATCAAAATACATGAAACTATTGACGATTATTTTCACTACTCAGGAGAAAATTACTAACCTTTGAGAAGAGGGAATGCAGCATTGACCAATCCCATATCACTCCATTTAGTGCCTCAGCAGTTAGCACTCAGCGGCAGGAGGAATATCTAGCATGTAGAGGATGAACCTAGCAATCATATGAGCAAGAGCATATCCAATTTTTCCTACTAAATTAGCAAGCTTCAATCAATCTAGTTCTAGAGATGATATAGATTTAAAATCCAGAAACCAGTACTTGAGCAAGTTAAATACTTTGATTCAAACATTTAAATAAAAACCACTGACACTCAACCATATAATAGAACTCCCTATGTTTCTTGAAATGTTACTTAATTTGACTATGATCAGTTTTTCAGATAAGCTATTAGCTTAGAGTACATTTTCAGTGTTTTGTTCGCAATAGAATTTGAACAATGTATGCGTTTGAGTGGAAAGATTCAAGATTCAAGAAATTTCCCTCGACAATTCACATCATCCAATTACTGGAAGCAATTCAATTCACAGATCACAAATACTGGAAGCAAATATAGAGCTATTCACTAAGCAATTCAGGGACACGATGGTAATAATACTGGAAGCAAAAGTAATTCACATTTCACAGAGCAATGAATTCACTAAGCTAACTCCATATACAATACAAAACTAATACATGATTATGATGATTTTACCAAAAAAATAAAATAAAATAAAAAATCATTAGTCTACTGCTGAAAAATTGAAATTGGAGTGGCTGAAATTGAAATTGAAATCGAAATCACCTTCTTCAGTTCTTCTAGGCTCTGGCTTCTTCTTCTTTCGTTGGGTTGGCTGGAACTGGAAAAAACAATAGCAGATTCTGCAGTTCAGGTTGTGGCGACGGTTGAAGGTTAAAGTTGCGGTGGGTATTGGGGATACTAGAGTCAGGGGCCAGAGTTGAGACCCTAATCTAGGAGATGTCGGCGGACAGTAGACTGGAACTGGAAGTCGACGAGTGGCGAGAAGGGAAGCGAGAGAGCGAGGCGATTCACGCGAGGGAGCAAGGGTTCGGTTTTGATTTTAGTTTAAATGTAGAGCTTGAATGAAAACGGGTTAATTGAATTATGATTCCAGGTCTGGGTCAGTAAACGGGTCATAGGCTGTGGGCAATTGGGCTTCTATCTGGGTTGGAGACTTGAACCAGGCTAAACAAAACTTAAAAAAAAAAAAATTAAAAAAATGGGCCAATTAGAGCCCAAAAGTTCAGTGCGGGCATTTGCCCGCACTGGACCTAATGGGGCTCCGCCCCTGTCAACAACTTGTCATACCTATTTCCTAAAAACACATAAATCAACAATACCACATGTAAAAGCAAGAGGAAACTTACAATAAAACATATAATTAAGTCATATAAACAAAACAAGTAAAACATTTATATTACGTGTATCAATACCTTAGAAATTAAAACATGACAAGCTGAGATAGATATATCAATAGCCGAACTAGCAATTCAAAATCTGATGTTGATATTATACAAAAAAAACTTATTATAATATTAATAAAGAAAATTATCAAATCATGCTAGTTCGATTATCAATAAAAAAATATTTCTTCTCCTAACTAAAATATCAAAAATAAAAAATAAATACTCCCCCACTAACTCAGATATTACCCACATTACTTAAATAAATATTTCTTCTCCTAACTCAAATATCAAAAATAAAAATAACTACTCCCCCACTAACTCATATAATGCCCACATCACTAAAATAAATATTAATCTCTCCCCCTTTTTGTCATGAATAACAAAGAGAAACAATAACACACTCATGAATAACTCAGAGAGAAATGAGTGAAAAACTATGCACATGGACACAATATGCAAACCATGAGATTAGAATGAATTTTTTAGGTTTGATTCATGGGTGGTCTGAGGCAAGTATTTGGGAGTATTTTCAAGAGGCTTCTCAGGTCTGTTGGACCATTTGGGTTGGTAAGTGGGTTTGGCTTGGAATTTGGAGGTCTTGTTCAAGGCTGTAATAGTGGGCCATCTTAAGTGCTTGGGATATAGAGTTTGGCCTCACAATTTAACCATGGATTTAATCTCTTCCTTCAATTCATTGGCAAATATAGAAATATAATATGAAGGTGAGGCAATGAAGGCATAACTTGTGATTTCATATCATCAAACAATTCTTGTTTCTCAGCCTCACTTCCCTTTTGTCTAATTTTCCTAGAAACTTCCATGACTTCCTTTGCTGTAGATTCGGCAAATCGCCTGCAGATCTCAGTTGAGAACAAACTCTAGTCAGCCCTAGGATTGTTGTTGATGAATCTATGAAACCAAACATATGCCCTTTCATTTAATTACATTTATACAAAGCTAATTCTTGTTGGTAAATTTAATTGGTAGTGTATGGAGTGGAATCAGGTTCTCACATACCGTATATGTGATTTAGACACCGGATTCACGCTTATCGTATTTGGCAGTTCAATTCACCGTATATGGCAGCTCACCGTATATACTAGGCAGCTTACCGTATTTGCACCTTACCGTATATGCTGTCTACCATATTTGCAAAAAGCTCACCGTATATGGCAGCTTACTGTATTTACAGGCGAAGTTCACCGTATTTGCACAGAATTTGCATAAAATGTTTTTATTAATACACTAACTAAAATAACACAAATTTTTTCACTTACAAATAGAAATACCGTATATGTGAAATCTATTTTTCACACATATAACAAATTAAAAAAAAGTGTATTTTATTTTATTTATTTTTTATTTTCTTTTAGAAATATATTTCTAACATAAATTTAACAAACAATATATGAGACGTGTAAATCGCTAAATAAATAAATCTGCAAGAATAAAATGCAATCTAAATAAATAGCAAATAAATTTTCAACTCGAGCCCTGTGCGAACACAGTTTCCTTAAAACATATTCGCCCCCTCACCTTAAATGCTTGAGGTCTAGTTCAAGTATCTGTTTTTTAGGATATAATGGTAAAACCAGCAGAAACTGAGCAATACAGAAACTACTCCGGTGAACCGATTTAGCGTCTGAACAGTATCACCATCACGAAAACTTCACTGGATAGAAAGAAGATGACGACAGAATTTGGGAGTTTTCTTGCAGAGAGAATTTCGTGTGTTTTCCTGGTGAGATTTTTCATATATTTTATTGCTGGAAACTTGAGATTTAATATAGCATAAATCTGTCATTAACTTTATAGCAATTAACATTGAAGTCACTTCAATTTCTGGGAGTTTTGGAAGTTTCAAAAACTCAGAAGTCAGTGGAGAAAGCAAAAAAAATTGCAAAACGTGGACTTTCCGGAGGGGCCAATTTTTGCCCTGTTCGGTCCGACATTCGTGTATGCACATAAATTCAAGGTCCGAAGGCAATTTTGGTCTTAGATTTGCACCCTCCCTAAGCGCGCATGTGAATAGAGCATCTATGCTACACATGATTATACCCTTCCAATGTGCAACCATATTTAAAGTGGTTCTTGCTTTCATATTTTTCCTATGTGAGACTAACTTCAATTTTTCCCACATAACCATCTTCTAATGCTCATCTTTGAGCTCCAGTTTCTCATTCATCCATTCATCAATTTTGGCAAATAAATATATGGTTTCGATGCTCTCACGGAGGAGAACAAGGATCAACTTCGATCTTCCAAATTGGACCAACGGGTCCTATCGAAAATATTGCCAAAAGTGAGCCATTTACTCATCTTTTCCAACAATTCTAATATCATCAAGAACCTGGTGGATTTGAAAGTAGTTCTGATGCAAATCCACCTGTAGCCGTTCCATAATTAAATACTATGACTTTGTTATTTGGTCTTCAAGAACTCGGAGAATAATTTCAGCTATTTACTTAGTCTTTAGCTATTAGTTTCCTGTTTCCTAGTCTTTAGTTGTTGGTTGTATCCCTGATTTGTTTCTTGATCTTTAGCTTTTATTTTAACAAATAGTGAATGCTTGTATTTCTAACATATAGCTTTGTTGTGATTAATAAAAATGTAAGTTGTATTATTAAAACATTCATCATTTGGAGAGAATCCATTTACAGAGAGATTCTGTGAAAATTTCCCTCTTAGGTTCCAATGTGAAGCTGGTCCAAGAGACTGTTCTTTTCCTTTAACTATTTTGCATTATCTGTCATCAACTTTTATGCCTTAATCAGCCATTCCCTAGGGCCTTCTCCATTAAAATAGGGGAAATCGATTTTAGGTAACTTAACCCCCATTCTCATGTCTCCTTTATCAGCACTGTTTCCAAGCACTGCCCCATTTTTTGGTGTGAGTAATCCTTCACTAATCGTGGATTGCACAGAAGATCGTTTTTTTAATCCTTGGGTTCCCCCTTTTACCCACTACAATTTGCCATCATTACTACTATGGACTCATATTTAGTGCTCATTTCTGTCATCAAGGCCTCCATCCGATCATGTTTGCTACATGGATTTTGCAATGTCTGGTCCGATCTTTCTACATTGATTTTGAAGTTTTTGAAGACTTCTCCCTAGGGCTGAGCACGGTCCGCTGCAGTTATAACGAGAATCGAACAGGACCTGAATTTTTTATGTATTTAGTAAGTGGAACCGTCGGATTCGATTCCATTGGGTTCTCAGGTTCTGTACTATAATTAATTCAACTAATGACATTTTCAATTTAGCTCTTACAAAATAACGTAATACAATCTTATGTGTCTTTTGCGTCTCTTTTTATTGAGTTTTTCATAGATTTGATTGTGAAAATCATATGAAGAGGACGATAGCGAGCTTACAATAATTAAAAAAGGCGATGTCGAGCTTCATTACGATTTCTCTAGAACAGTAGAAACTGTACTACAATAGAATAATAAATTTGGGTAAAATTTAGGTCAATTTGATTAAGTTGGGTTTGAACTGAAAATTAGAAATAGGAAAACCATATTTTAGGCTTAGCAAATTTATTTAGAAAAAATATAATTTGGGTTATTTAAAATAAAAAAAAATTAGGGAGATTTAGTTCTTATCCGGTTCTTCGATTTTTGATCTAGAACCGAGAACCAAAGAATAGAACTAAACACGTTGGTTCTCAATTCAAGTACTCGTTCGGATATTTAACTTAAGAAGAACCACTCGGTTCAGGTCCAATTCGGGAGTTTTGTCGAGCCCTACTTCTCCCACATCCTTCGAGTCCCTATCCAATTTTTTAAGATGATTCTCTACTACATTAGCCCTAGTATCCATGCCTAGAATTTTAATTGCTCCGATACCACTTGTGATGGTTGAAGAACCAAGTAACACCAATTCAACTCACAGAACTCAAATTTTAGCTGGGATTTAATGACCCAAGCTATGATATATTTAATTGAATGAAAAATGAACTGAAATATGAAACAATGAGAGGAAGAGAATTCAGAATTCAGATGGGAGAAGATGATAGTACTTCTACCAATTTCCACCGAATCCGTTCATTCCTTCTCGTTTGCTAAATACAGTAAAAAAATGTGTTTGGCTTCAAAAAATGTAAATTAATTCCATGTTGAAATGGTGTCATTCCCAAGTTCGAATTTCGGTTCGAGCCGTTTGTTTATAATTCCTTTTCTTTCCCAACTGGCTGGTGCTGGATTGCTAAAATCTTCTTCCACTGTAGGCTGCTCTTCTTCATTACAAATAACTTTACCTTTACAATGAAATTTCTATTGAAACCCCTAGGATGGAATTAATACGTGATTTTGTTGTTGAGTAAGGAAAAAAAATTTAAAAATTTTTTACTATTGGAAGTGTCGGAAAATAAATTTGATGAATTTCAAATTAAAAATAAAAATACACTTTCAATCATTCTTTGGAAATAGAGGAAATCCCCCCAATGGTCATTGAACTTTGCGAAAAACCCCCTAGGAGGTCACCAAACTTCAACTCATCCCTAAATAGTCGCTGAACTTTGCCGAAGTCCTCTAAGAAGTCACCGAACTTCAAAACGTCCCTGAATGGTCACTGAACTTTGTCGAAGTCCCCCTAAGAGGTCACTCAATGTTGCAAATTAGGACCCAATACATAACTAGTTTAGTAACCTCCCAAGGATTTTTGCAAAGTTCAGTGACCATTCAGGAACGTTTTGAAGTTCAGTGACCTCTAGGGGACTTCGGCAAAGTTCAGTGACTATTTAGGGACGAATTGAAGTTTGGTGACCTCCTAGAAGATTTTCTGCAAAGTTCAGTGACCATTGGGGGGATTTCCTCTCGGAATTGAGAAATTTTTCAAACAAAGAAATAATTGAACATTTGTACAAAATCTTGTGTCGATTCAAAAATGCATACATAAAAAATCAATATATATATATATATACACACACTTTATGGATATTCAAAAGTGTTGAATCATAGTTATTCCATCGAGATCATTTCTTTGAAGATCTAATTCAACCATCATATTGTTTGATTTATAGATTCATCCAAATTTAAATTTGTTGATCGAGCTATAAGCTTTCACATTAAAAGATAGATCAAAATAATTGACCAACTACCAAATCTTCTTTTGCCAATTAGCCTTCGGGGCTGCTGAAGTTTTGGGAAGAGATGCTTAAAGTTTCGATGCTAAAGAACGAGGTATGTTCTTGGTGGTCCACATGAGATAAACTATACCAAAGGTCGTGAGCTGGTATGAGGAACAGTCAATCCAAGACGGCCAAGGTAAGAAGATCTGAGGAGACAAAGAGTTAGTCAAATCTGGACCGTACTATAAGTCTCATCGTCTATAGTGGATTGTTAACCGACAAAGTATACGTAGTTTTTGATCCTTTGAAGAGTTTTCTCTGTGATCATATTGGCTTATTTATTTGTCTGATTGACAAATTATGGTATTCAAATATAGGATAAACTGACTTGTTTGATCTAATCATCTAGAAACAATTAAAAAGGGATTTGTTACTTTTAATTGAATATTTCCGCTCGTTTGGTCTAAATATTCGACGAGTTAGAACTTCCAATTTTAGTTAAGAGAAATTTTTAATATAATATACAAATCTATTTTTTTTTTTTTAATCTTTTCATTCCAGGTCAATCCTAAGTTCAATCGTTTGACCCTTGACCTTTTAACTTTTTCGGGTTGATCGAGGCCAATTTTTAGAACATAGATATTTATAGAACAAGATTTGAGTTAAAATTGTTGTTCAAATTGGTTTCATAGAGAGTTCGAGTGGAAAAAGTAAGGGCATGTTCTCTTTGTTGTTTTCATACCATTTTCAGTTTTTAATTTTTGAAAACACAGAAGACACGTTTACTTATCTATTTTCAAAAATGAACTTTCGAAAATGCGGAAAAACATTACAAAGAAAACGCAAAACGGCCTTATAGTCGTTTTGGCTGTTTTTAGTAGAAATCAAGCCAAAACTTCAAAATGCGGAAAACGCGGTGTTTTTGCAAAGAGCAGGATAGCTCAGTTGGTTGAGTCACGAATTTTCTTAAGGTCAAGAGTTCAATTCCGTTTCACCGCAATTTAGTACAAAGGAATTTTCTTTTCATATGCACAGTACAAGAAATTTCAATTAAATTTCGTGTTTTTTCTTATCAATAGTCGGATAGCTCAGTTGGTAGAGTCCTAAATTTTGAGATGGTCATGAGTTCGATTTTTACTAGCCTATTTTCAATACAAAGGTTTTTTTTTTTTTTTTATGATTTTTAAGGCACAATATAAAAATCTTCCAAATAAATAGGTAGGCGGCCAAGATTCAAACCTTGGTCACTAGCATGGACTTTTAATGCCTTAACCACTATGACAACCACTTTTGCTCTGTTGTACAAGTAAATAAATTATATATATATTGAATAATTGCTTTTACAAATTTTCAAAACTAGAAAGTAAACGCATTTTTTTATTTTTTATTTTTGAAAACAATTTTTCAAAATGACAAAAAGAACGCATTTTAAACAATCTTAAAATGGACACTCAAAACACAAAATCCAAAATGAATTCAAAACTCAAAACAAAAATCTGAAACATAAAGAGAACAGCCCCTAAACAATTTCCTTTTTCATCTGGACTCATTTTCTTATACAATTTTAGTCGTTCATCTTCTAATATTTGTAATTGTGTCATCTTCATCCCAAAATCATTTAATATTGGATTGATGCAGCTTATAATTTAGTCTCCAAACTTTTCAAATGTTGAATCTAATTACCAAAACATATAATTGTTTATCGAATGCTCCATTTATACTTCCAATTATCCAATTGCAATCCGATTAAGTTTCAGATGGTCCACTTAAACTCTAAATAGTCACTTTTCATACCAATTGCATCAAAGTTGGGATTTTTCCGGTAAGTGACATAATTTATAGAAATCGCTCAATTTGTATATAAATAAATAAGAATAAAAGTCTGAATAAGCGTATAAAATGCACTTATCAATTACACTCAAACTTAAACTCTTGTTCGTTTCTAGTAAGACTATATATTAAATACACTAGCAAGCAAGCAAACAAAAATATAAATGCATTAGTGATGTAGATTGAATCTACAAACACACGACAACAATAACCAAACGGATTGAATTCAGAAACAAACTTTTATTATTTTGTGAACAACCAAGAAAACCCTAGGAGGCGTCTTGCAGCGTCTTAAATATGAAAGAAAAGATAACCTACTGGGCTAGCAGTCCCAAAATGGGCTGGGCTACAAAATGGAAATAACAAATACTGAAAATAAATAACACAAAAACTTAAAATGCCGTTTTGACAAACTAAACGACTTCAAATGCCCAAAAACCCTCGTACGTTACGGCAAAGCTGTGAGTTCAATCCGAAACGCTCGCTAATGCCTGTTCCTCCACATAACCCTCATCATTCTCCCCAGGATCAATGGGATTCGTCCTCGAATCAGAACCGGTAGCACTATCTCCCACGTTGTCTCCATGGTATGGCAAAAGATGCTTTACATTAAACACATCAGAAATCCGTATATGGGAAGGAAGTCAAAGGCGATAGGCGTTGGGGTTGATCTTCTCCACAATTTCCACTGGACCAATGGTACGACGTGATAACTTCGAATGCTCATGAGATGACACTCGATCCTTAGTCAGTACCGCCCAAACATAATCCCCAACGTCAAACTCAACAGGACGTCAATGCCGATCAGCCGCCTCTTTATACTTACGTTGGACTCTAGCAAATTAGCTCGTGTTTCCTCGTGAACTTGTTGCAAACTACGAACAAAGTCAACAGCTGTCTCATGCAGCTGAGTCTTAGAGGGCAGAGTCAATAAATCAATAGGGCTGCGGGGCAGAATACTATACACAACCTGGAACGGACTGAAACCGGTGCTTCTATTTCTAGCATGATTATACGCAAACTCTGCCTGGCTAAGCCGCTGATCCCATGAGCGTAGATTATCCCCAACCAAGCACCGCAACAAGTCACCCAAAGAATGATTAACTACCTCTGTTTGCCCATCAATTTGAGGGTGATAAGCACTACTAAAATTGAGCGACGTGTTAACTGACTTCCATAAACTCCGCCAAAAGTGACCGATGAACCTCGTGTCTCTGTCAGACACGATGGAAGTGGGCAACCCATGCAACCGATAAATCTCTCTGAAAAATAGCTGAGAAACCTTGACAGCATCAGTGGTGCGCTTGCAGGGAATGAAGTGCACCATTTTAGAAAAACGATCTACCACCACAAAGATGGAATCATTACCACGTTGTGTGCGTGGTAAACTCAGGACAAAATCCATGCTAATATCAGTCCACGGAGCTGAAGGCACTGGTAAGGGTCGATAAAGACCAGCGTTTGTGGCTTTCCCCTTTGCCACGTGGCGCACCCTGCATCGTGAGACAAATTTCTCCACTTCACGACGCATAGTAGGCCAGAAAAATGAAGTGCTAATCAAAGCCAAAGTACGATCTCGCCCAACATGACCTTCACCATGAAACTCCTCAATCAATTTCAGACGAAGGTTGCAATCTAGTATACACAACTGAACACCTCTAAACACATACCCATCCTCTAACAAAAAAGAGGAATGGGGTCCCTGTAATAAACTGTGATAGATGGGGCCAAAATAAGGGTCATCAGCATAAAGAGAGACAAAGGTCTCAAACCCGGTGACCGCTACCTGTAGCCGCGCTAATAACCCATGCCACCTACTGAGCGCATCTGTCACACGATTAGAAGAACCAGCCTGATGTTTAATGACAAAGTTGAACTGTTGCAAAAAGGCAACCCATGATGCATGACGGGCAGATACAGACTCCTGGCTTGACAAATGCTTGATCACTGTATAAGACAAATTCTCGCTGAAACAGATAATGTCGCCAATGGCGAATGGCCTGAACAACAGCATAAAGCTCTACGTCGTAAGTGATATACCTCCCACGAGCCCCTGCCAACTTCTGACTGAGATAAGCTACTGGTGTTCCTTCCTGACTGAGGACAGCTCCGATACCCGATTTAGAGGCATCACAATGTAATGCAAAAGGTTTTGTGAAATCAGGCAACGCAAGTATCGGGGCTGAAGTCAGACGCTCCTTAATGATCAAAAACGCTTTCTCAGCCTCGGGTGTCCACTGAAACTTAATCTCCTTCATGCAATCAGTAATGGGAGACATGAAGTACTGAATAAATCGTCCATAAAACGACGCTAAACCGTGGAAACTCCGCACATCAGAAACTGACTGTGGACGCGGCCACTGTCGAATCGCATCAACCTTAGCTGCATCCACCGTTACCCCACCGGCTGACACAACATACCTCAAAAACAAAACACTATCGGTATAGAACACGCACTTCTTAGTGGCTGCAAAGAACTTCTCCTTGCGTAAAACAGTAAGGACTTCCCTTAGATGCACACCATGAGACTCCTCCGACCCACTGTACACCAATATGTCATCGAAGTATACAACAACGCACTTACCAATAAACGGTCGAAGTGCTTGGTTCATCACCCGCATGAACGTGCTCGGTGCATTGGATAGTCCAAACGGCATAACTAGCCACTCAAATAATCCCTCCCGTGTCTTAAATGCTGTCTTCCACTCATCACCAGGACGGACTCTTATCTGATGGTAACGACTTTTCAAGTTCAGTTTGGTAAACACAGTTGCGTTGGCCAACTAATCAAGCAAGTCATCTAGCCTCGGTATCGGAAAGCGATAACGAACTGTTATTTTGTTGATGGCCCTGCTATCTATACACATCCGATAACTCCCATCTTTTTTTGGCACTAGGAGTGCGAAAACTACACACGGGCTGAGGCTCTCTCTGATGTACCCCTTCTGCACCAACTTGTCTACTTTTCTCCTCAACTCCTCATGTTCCACTGGGCTCATTCGATAATGTGGGCGATTAGGCAATGACGCGCCCAGTACCAAATCAATGTGATGTTGCATATCCCGTAAAGGCGGAAGACCCTGTGGAAGGTCATTCGGAAACACATCATGAAACTCAAACACCAAGGCGGCAGCTTTTGCGGTGAAGACCCGTCCCCTCGGCTGCCATAGGAACTGTCGACACTCCTGTCGCCTCAGTTTCCCCTAACAACAGTACAACACCTTCTGCCAGCATCTCACGCACAAACAAAGATCAGGAAAGTAGATTACTATTGTCCCCTGCTGGAGACAGACACTGCGTATCTTTGGAGGGTAGTAGTACAATCTTTTTATCCGAAAAGGTTAATGTATATGCATTTTGACACCCTTCATGGCACACATCCCTATCAAACTGCCATGGACGACCCAACAACATCTTAATCATATGCATCAAATGATTTCAATAGTCATAAACTTCAAATTGCTCAAATTGAACAAAGATTGCATAACTGGACAATTCCAAAGGTAGAAAAGAATTCTATCTATGAAATAGGAAAGTTTGATTTTATATAGATATATATATGGTTGAACGCTTTACTTGCCAGCATCTCACGCACAAACAAAGATCAGGAAAGTAGATTACTATTGTCCCCTGCTGGAGACAGACACTGCGTATCTTTGGAAGGTAGTAGTACAATCTTTTTATCCGAAAAGGTTAATGTATATGCATTTTGACACCCTTCATGGCACACATCCCTATCAAACTGCCATGGACGACCCAACAACATCTGAATCATATGCATCAAATGATTTCAATAGTCATAAACTTCAAATTGCTCAAATTGAACAAAGATTGCATAACTGGACTATTCCAAAGGTAGAAAAGAATTCTATCTATGAAATAGGAAAGTTTGATTTTATATAGATATATATATGGTTGAACGCTTTACCTGATAAATTCTTATAATTTATTATGGAATATCCTTACACATGATGAAGATGTCATTAACTAAGCTGATGAATGAGTTGCAAAATGTGAACAATGGTCTTAAGGGTAAAGTGACGACACTCATGCAGCGATTGATAGCTCCTTTGGTTTGAAGCCGAAAGAGGATTTAGAGAAAAGAAAAAGAAAGCTAACAAGAAGCATGGAGCAACAAACAGTCCAAAGCAAATGGAAAGTCGAGAGGCATGTGCTCTAATTGTAGTAAAATAATAATAATAATAATAATAATAATAATAATAATAATAATAATAATAATAATAATAATAATAATAATAATAATGGGATATTGTAAGAAAGGCTGTCTAATGCATTAGTTGAAAGCATGGTGCTAGTATTTTCATATCTTGGTCTTGTTTAGTGATTGATTCAACAAACTTCTGGATTGTAATACTGAAGCCAATATTAAGATGCTTTAAGAGAGAAGAAAATCAAGTGAAGATCAGTTAAACTCACCATTGGCAAAAGAACGGTAGTTTCAATGCGAGCCATAGAAATAGTTCACTTTTATATCAGTAGTAGGCATTTAATTCTTAAAGACTGTTATTACATTTCACAGATGAAATAGAATTTGATTTATGTTTGCTATTTAATAGGATAAGGTTATTTTGTAAAATTAGCGTTTGATGAGCTTTACATTTTGATGAACAAGGCTCCATTTGTCCTGCATTTTTGATTTATTATCATTATATTTTAAATAGTTTCATAAATGAAAGAAACGTTACTTTTGCAAACCATAAACAAAATTCATACTATAATAATGATACATATCTTAAACGTGGACACCTTAACCTTAACATGATTCAATAATGGCAAGAAATTGTCCCCTTAACTCGATCAAGGTCAGATAATTGATCCTTATTTGAAGGGTAAGATGACCATGAGATCCTTTCTTACAAAAGGACTTAGAACCAAGTACTGAAATTAGTTCATTTTGATGTGTGTGGACCCGTGAGTACACTTGCTAGACGGGATTATTGAGTTATTATATCACCTTTATTGATAATTAATCTAGAATCAAATATATTTACCTAATAGCTCGAAAGTCAAATGCTTTTGAGAAATTCAAAAAAATACCATACGAATGTTGAGAAATATTTAGGTTGGAGTGTTAAGACACTTCAATTAGATCGACGTGGCAAATCTCTCTCAAGAGAATTCACTGCTAATAGGAAATGATATAGTTTATCAGCGATTCAGAGGAGAAACAAGAAACTGTTATATATGATTAGATCAATGATCAACTCTACTTATCTCATTTTTGGAATGACTCCCTTGGTATTGTGTCAAGGTCGTAAGTCTAGCTCACATCACATTCGAATTTGGCAATATCCGGTTCATTTGCTAAAAGGGAAGGCAGAATGTTGGAATTTATGTTAGAAATAAGCTTGAGTTTGAATGCTCAGACTGAAATGCTTTAGTGTGCAGTTTGTTTAGATAGGAACCGAGTTTCGCATGGTGGGAGGACAGCGCTCACGAACTGGTAGTGGGTCAACTTTCAATTACTTCACCTCGTACCAATAGGCCATTAACTATAGGTGATGGGAGATCCATCCTCTACGGCGGACTATCCATGGCTGGAAGGGACAAGTGATGTGCATGATGGCAGTCGGCTCAGTTGTGATGCAGCAATATGGCACTGAAAGAGAGCATTAACCTTAGTAGTGTGATCCATGATACAATGGTTGATTTTAACAAATGCTCTCTCCAAACGCTTCTTTTTCAAGTGGGACTTGGAAATTGGAGGAAGCAGCATGTTGATTTCAAGATTAATCGCGAAAGTCAATAATTCAATAATTTTCTTTTCAATACCTAATAATCAACATAAAATTGAGAAAAATCTTAACGCAATATTCATGTGTAATCAAAACATAATGAAGAACATGTAACAATACCTAATGCAACCTTTTCAACTCACCTAGTCAAAATAATTGAAGAGCCTTAATTAATAAAATAATAATATTAACTAAATAAAAAGTCATTCAAGCCTAAAATAAAAGGAATAAAGCCGTTCCCTTCCACGTCCACAGTCGGATTACAACACAACTTCAATGGTATCAAGTTTTTAATAAATGTTTGGCCTAGTTGCTTCAAAATTTGTACAATTGCAACAGAGTTAGTGATCAATACCGCTCCAATTAGTCGAAAACATCAGTTCTTTTTTGAGAGTTTCGCAGCTAACCTCCCGCGAACTGTTGTCAAATTTGGCTTACGTTTACGAGGTTTTCTCTTCTTGCAATTTCTCTTTGTTTGCTTACTTTCTAAGCGCTGACGACGGATTTCAGGATCAGCCCAACCTTTTCCCCATTCAGCGAAACTAGAAAATGATTTACGGCTTCTCATGGACAGCAGCATATCTGCTTCTGGGTAAACATAGAATGGTTGTTCCAATGCCGACCTCAACAATTGCAGCCCAGATTCAGTTAGCTCTGGAAATTTTATCTGAACATGATTCTGCATGGGAAATCACAAGAGAAGATAAATTAGTGCTCTATACAATGAGATCATCTCGAAAAAATCCACGACTGCAGAACTTCAGTACATATCATTCTATGTAAGCGATATAACTAAAATCACGGGATAAACCAGAAAACGCACAACACAGAATGCTGCATTTGGGACACAGATATGGAACAAATTGAATCAAATCTGAATGTCATTTACCTTTCCTTAAAACTTGTAAAAACTGACATTGTCACAGGACAGTTAGTTCCCGTGAAAGGACCATAAAGGGAAAGGCCATTGCAAGTAGAACTAGTAGCTTCCTATTCGCCCTTGAGAACGTGAACTTCTAATTCAATTCCATAACTTTATTTCAATCAAAATAGGTATTAGAATATCAGTTATCAGAAAATAATATGTTAAAAGTAATGCACTACACAACCTGAGCATATTCCGAATAATTACTTTGGACTTATTCATAATGAAGTCAGAAAAAGGCATACGAAACTCGTCTAAAGTAAGGCAGACAAGATTCGAGTCACCTCGCCTGGGTTAACTTCAAGCACAATGCAAAATTATGAGCTTCTAGTTCTCAGCAAAAATAAAATAAAATGAAACTTTCAATTTCAACTATATACTGTTTTGACTTTCGTCATTCTCACTATATCATTTCCAGAAACATTTTCTGTTGTTTTCCTCATATAAATTAATGAAGATACCCAAGCTGATTTCTGAGGCCAACCATTATGCTGGGGTTCGTGCAAGAGGAGCATGTTCATAGTACAAGAGCAAATTTAGTTGTTAAGTTTCGGGGTCAATGTGAAAATGTATATCACAATGCATTGAAAACTAGCCATTCGAACCACACGATATCCATTTTCTGAGGCTTCTCGAGATGGAAAAAATGTAACATGTATCTAACGTGAAAGACATGTGATTTAAACCAAAATTAATTGTATTAGGATATTGACTGCATATTGAGATTGTACCATTTCATCTCCCTCCATGATAAACCCTCTATATTCTAGTATACGAAGAAGACCACGCCACCATATGAAATCACTAGCAGCAAATTTGTGATCCTGCAAAACCCATTAATAGGAAACCGGGGTTAAAGCAAGAAAAATATCAACAGAAGGGAAGAGGTGAAAGGAAAAAATAACTACAATGTCATCAAAAGTATCTTATGATAAAAATAATCGCCAGGGGACATTACAACACACATTCATTCTATAAGCACAAAAAAATCTGGCATGAAGAATTTGTGACCTGCTCAGTTGCTCACAACTTAATTGGCCAATTTCAAATGAGATGGACAATTTATAAATCTTCATATTTTGAAAAGTTGTATATCATTTCAAACTTTCAAATAACTCATTTATTGAGATCCCTATCAGTTTCACCATTAGGTTCTAGTGACAACATATTCAAACTTTCACCAAACAAAGTTGAACACTAGTGCAGCAATGGAAGTTGAATCTTATAAAACCAAGAAAAATTATAAAAGCTTAAGAATATTATCAGAATAACTTGAATATAATGAATATAAGGTGATAACAAAACAAATCTAGCCCTCTCTTATATAGGCGTTGTAAGAAGAGGTAATATCCTAATTTTATTAAACAAAGAAAAAGAAATTAATCTCCTAAAAAGAAAAGAAACTCTAAAAAGAATAAGAAAACTAATAACCTACTCCTAATAGAAGTAGAAATCTTTTAAATTAAATTAAAAAATGAATAGAATCCTATAAATACTAGGAACAGTAATGACTAATAAAAATTAAATCCTAAAACTAATAGTAATAATTGAATTCTAATATAATTGTCTGTAGAAATCCCGGATCAATTATGGGATTTATTGTATCTTATATTTTTGGTATAATTATCAATTAAGTTAGGAAATATCTTTCTTCCTTAGATAGAATATTATTTTCCCTTTTTACTACCAAATATTGTGTATATATTTAGGCTGGTTGTATTGAAAACATATTGAGAAATAAAGAATTAAATCTTTCTCTCATCTTGTTCACATTGTCTATGTTGATCTCCCCCACTTGAAAAATACTCATCCTCGCGTTTGGTTGATGAAGAGAAAATTAATTAGGAAAAAAATGCTCTAAAATTTCTAACATGAGTAATATTGAAGAAATGTCCATCTCCTAATGTACTCAATAAATGTCATTATATTCCTTAGTTGCATTGATTGAAGTCAAATTTAATCCTAAATTACTCATCTTCTTTTCTTAATGACATTTCTTAGGTAAACGATGCAAGGTTCAATTTCTCATCTTTAAGTCCACTCTCGATTTGCATTACCTTTAACTCTTTCGTGATTGCCAAGTTCAATTCCCTTTTCTTTAGCTTGACGCTTCTGAACATAACTTGTTTATTATCAAAGTACGGCTCAAGCTCGAGGTCTTCAATTGCTACTTTACTAGAATGTTTTTCATACTAATGCTTGTATTCACTGTCAATTATCTATTGAGGACCAATAAGTCTCGAAATTTCAACTTTCTCATGCTTTTCTACCTCTATTACGTTATCATGGTCGATAACTTATTGACCATCTTGAATGACATTTTTTTCAACCTTATAAATCTTGTATTCTTTGTTTACATTCTTATTTGCAAATTGCTTCTTAAGTGGCAATTTGTTATCTCTGAGTATGTAAGTGACATCTACATCGTAGTACCATGGTTGTCCCCAAAGTACATGACAATCATGCATCTCTACCACGTTACCCACAATCCCATCTCTGTAATACTTCCAATAGGAAGTGAAGATTCGCATACCTTCATATTCTAAATTTCTAGCTTCTTTTTAACTAATGGAACTGATAATAGAATGAGTCCTCAATTCCAAAGCTTTGGCTAATGCTTTAGATAGCATATTCTCACCATCCCAGTGGTCTATAATCACGTTGCATACTTTGTTATTGATAGTACATTGTTCCTAAAAATCTTGTCGTGCTACGCATTGGGCTACTTCATATCTCCTCCGGAGACATGCACAAAATCCTTAAGAATTTGTTCTTACTCCTCGCAAAATTGATGATCATTAATGTCTTGTCTTTTAAGAGGAATTTCGTTATGTCAAAGTGAGTTGCATTGGAACATGCTATTTGTGATGTCTTGACCGATAAAAATCACCCCATTGTAGTAATCCATCATGTTGTGAATATTCAAACTTAGGTTGGACTTGAGGAAAATCTCTAGCCATCTACTGCTATGTCCTGGGATCATTGAAGCGGCCAATATTTATAGAGATCAAAGTCAGCATTTTCGTCAATAAAATCTTTGAACTTATCCATCCTTTTTTCCAAATTTTGGACTGAGGCTTGTAATTTTGCAATCCTCCAAACATTATATCGATGATGAATACCATTGATACCATAGGTTGCCATCAGTTAAAGACAAACCTTGCTTTAATACCAATTTAATGCATCAGCAAAACTCAAATCTTGTAAAAACAAGAAAAAAAGGTAAATTCTTAAGAATATTACATAAATAACTTGAATTTTAATTTATTTGATTTGTGATAACAAAACAAGTCTAGCCCTCTTCTTATACAGGCATTAGACAAAAAGGTAATATCCTAATTCTAGGAGACTTAAGTATAAGAAATCTATCTTCTAAAAAGAAAAGAAACTCTTAAAAGAATAAGAGAACTAAAATATACTCTGAATAGAAGTAGAAATCCTATCAACTAAATAACAAAACTACTAGAACCCTATAAATAGAAGGAATCCCGATTACCAATATAGTTTAATCCCAAAACTAGTAGTAATAATTGATTTCTAGTAGAATTGCCCTACATCAAACGCCATTTAAACTTTGTTATTGTTCACCCTTCCAAATATTTGGTTGAATTATTACAAGTGTTTAAAAAAAAAAAAAAAAAAAAAAAAAAAAAAAGAACCC
>NC_036249.1:26872025-26910866 GCF_002742605.1 Olea europaea var. sylvestris | reverse complement strand
AAAAAAAAAAAAAAAAAAATTTTTTTTTTTTTTTTTTTTTTTTTTTTTTTTTTTTTTTTTTTTTTTTTTTTTTTTTTTGTTTTTTAAAAAAAAAAAAAAAAAAAAAAAAAAAAAAGATCACCACACGGATGTATTCTCTCCTCTTTTCTTCATAATGAATCTTTCTTCAAATTTAGTTCTCTCCACCTAAAGATGGGATCTGGCCTTATTTATTCCCTATTCAAACAGCATTCTATTTCCAACAGACAAAGTTTGACTAGTCAAACATCCAGGTATATTTTTACTTCATATGGCATAACATCAGAAATGATTTTTTATGTTTAATCAAGTGTGCTCATAAGAACGTTCTACTAACAGACAATTCCGAAATTCTACATTTAAACAAAGGACCATCATTGATAACTATCCATTAAATTATTGAACTGCAGTACGCATGGATCAGAATTGAAAATTTCTCCTTTTTCAGAAAAATGGCATGATTGACTTTTATGGTCAGCGAAATGGTTTCCACTGAAATGTTTGACATGTATGATTTGAGCTTTAATTCTAATAATTACCCGAGTCATATTACTTAGTGACAGTTTCAATATGATGCATATAATTTTGACCATAAGTAGAAAAATAAAATTGAATGGCACATTGGAAAAAGAAATAGCTGACCAATTCTTATTTGACATGACATGAGAATTTTATATAAGCCTTCGCAATATCTGCAGGCATTAATAGGTCATAGATATACTGAACGTGCATATAAAGACAGAAACTTAAGCAGAAGGAAATAAAAGCGTGATAAATGTGACTTCTAGGAAATTGTACAAAGAGATGACCAAACCTTCAAAATTGGGCCATAAATCTGCAAAAGAAGCACATGCAAAAGGGCATGTGCCAAATAGCTATTTAAATTTAGATCTTACTAGAAACCCACTAGCACTAACGCATTTCATAGCTAATCACTATAATTCTCTGCATTTGTCTCACATTTACTCATGTAAGTCACTTTTTCTCATTCCATAGCCTTTGCGCAGCAAATTCAATATTTTAATAGAAAACTTACTAGGAAATAAATAAATTTCCCACCTATGGTTCTATATAGAATAATTAGTTAAAATATTACCAAAAGTATGTTCAGGCCAACTAAGTGTTCAGACTTCAGATGCGCTCCTTCCTATGGACTTAGGATGCTGCCAAAAGAAGCAGCAAATAAGCTGATTTTAAGCTAAGCTAAACATGCTCTAAACTTTACATCACCAAATGATCACATTTTTTATTGACAAGCAATCCACAAGCGCTAATGCATTTTATAGCCAATCACGGTAGTTCTCAGAATTTGTCTTACATTTAATTGTGTAAGTCACTTTTTCTCATTCCATAGCCTTTGTGCAGCGAATTTCTTTTAATAGAAATTTTACTGGGAAATAAATATATTTCCCACCTATAATTCCGTAAAATAATCAGTTAGAAAATTTATCAAATGCATGTTCAGGCCAACTTAAGTGTTCAGACTTCAGATGCACTGATTCCTATGAACTTAGCAGATGTGGCGTGCTGCCAAAAGAAACAGCTAATAAGCTGATTTTAAGCTTAGCCAACACGCTCTAAACTCTACATCACCAAATGATCACATTTTTTTCCTGACTAGGTTCTACCCTCAAACACATACTAAGATGACTTCAGAATAAACAGGCAGCTCATGGAACATAATTACAATGGGACCAAAAATACCTGTAGCATACAGGTCAATTCACATCAATTTTTACGCAAAATAATACTAACCAGAATGAAGATAAGTGATAAACATTTAATGACCTATTATATCATAATCTAGCTTTCAACTGCGAGTGGATCTATTTTCAAACCATCAGCCAAAGTAGAGAGATAGTTTCTGATGCCAACTCAATTAAGCAATGGCTACACCCTCGCAGAAAGCAAATAAATCGAGTATTTTGCCCCTATAATTTCTCTCTAAAAACTCTCCCTCTCCACTCCGAATCGCCACAACCACTTATCCAGCAAAGTCTTATTAAACAGTACAAGACTCTCAATCCGAGACCACCCAACCTTATGGGAGAACAAACTACACCCCAGTTAACCAAATGTAATTTCCTCTCCTCCCATATTTCTCCCAAAAGAAACTCCCTTTGGATCATCTCTAATCTTTTTGCCATTGCCTTAGGAATAGAAAACAATGACAAAAAAATAAGTAGAGAGATTTGAAAAAATGAATTTTATGGGAGTAAGACGGCCTCCCTTGAGAGGTGCATACGTTTCCAACCCGCTAGCCTTCTCTCCACCCTTTCACAACAGACTTTCAACCTCTTTTGTCTGTCTGCAAAATGTGTAGTTGCTAACATTCTTATTAGACTTTGCAAGCTCTTTCGACTTCAAGTCCATTTCTCAAGCCTCACAATAGATGAAGATAATCAACATGCTATTTAGTTACATTAACAGCAGCTTCTTTAGGGGGGAGAACAAGGAGAAAACAGCCACTTGAACCATCCCACCCCAAAAGGAAAAGTGACTTGGAGAACTCTAGCCCACCCCTCCATTTGTCATTTGCATAGAAACAAATAAATTAAGAATGGGGAAACTGAGAAGAACATGGAGAAAACTGTTTCCAAAATCTTTTCTATGTTATAATCTATTTATTTCATTATATCTGAAATATTCTTCAAAAGGTTCAGAAGAACATGTCTATGATCTGCAATTCTTTCAAAGGTAAAATATAATACAAAATGAATATAGGGTACATGCAAATAAAGAATTGCAAATCTACAACCTTACATTTAGGCAAAAAATACGCTAATCTCAACTACATACTCAAAGCTCGCATAGTGATTGCACAGGCATCTGCATATAAGTAAACGAGAAATTTTGTGTGCCAGTGCATGTCTTTGTATTCTCAACAACAACAAAAGTACCTGTTCCCTTATTCTACTAACAAAATTTCTAAGATTCGGCTTCTCTGTAAATCTCTTATGTGTGAAGGCAGGGACAACACCATCATCATATGAGAAATCCATAGAACCCCTTTGTCCCTGTAATTCAGCATGGAATTCATAAAGATCTATTGTAGTACGATGGAGACATACTCAAAATCAAATATAAGTCCACAATAAAAAAAATAAAAAGCAAAACAAAACAAAACAAATTGGAATCTATAATTTTTTTTAAATTTGGAATTCTTCAGACAGCTCAGATCAAATTTTAACTTATAAGAAAGTGTTAAGGCAAAAACAAAACATAAACTATGTGTTTATGGGACCCACATAATGAGCAGCGATAGTCTGCAAGAGTATTGTCACCTCGGCTATCAGATTCTGCATTTCTGGAGGCCCATTTATGCAAACATCACATCTGCACGTAAAACAAGTAGGAGGTACCATAAGATCCCAAATGTAATTTAAAAAGCCATTATTGCACCGACAACGAAACAGATGTTGATTGAGAATCGTGTTCCAGACATTAATCAATTCAGTTTAGCAACATATCCAGACTGATTACTCTCTATCAAGAAATGAAATGTAAGCATTTTAAGGCTGCCAGTGAATCAAGATAAACCAAGGCAAGATGTTTGTGGTTATTAATCTAAAATGAACATTTGCATTAAGCTCGTGCTCTTGATGGACACAAAGTATATATCGGCACTTGTCCATCACTGTTTGCAAACAAAGAAGCAATAGACAAACATCATGCAGTCAAAAGGTACGAAATTATTTCTTCTTCAGAATTGAAACTGTTTACCTCACATATGCACTAGAAACTATTCATTTAAGAGTGAGAGAGAATAATTTGGCAAAAGGTGGTCGTGGTGAGGAAGAAGTGATGCAATTTGCGTATACTTAATTGTAAATCGAAAGATTTATCTCATAGTATATTCTGAATTCAAACTATTAGTGTGCAAAAAACCACCTACGGAGAAAATAATATTTTGTTCATGTTTCCCTAGTTTACTTGCATAAGCAAACAAATTGCATCCATATACAGCTCACTTAATAAATGAAGTAATGAACAAACAACAAAGGCCCTTAAGTGAGATAAAGACCAAGCTCTTCATATAACTACCAGTTCATTGCAGCCCGCCCAAGGGGTTCTACAGAGAATGGAGCTTTTCTTTAGATACTTAATAAGATTATCGAGAACAATTTGATCACCTTTGTCAAATGGCGGCCATTTATTTATTTCATGCACTACATATATATACATAAATGATAAAACACATCTAGCAAATCTATGATGCACAGACACGGACACGTGTGTCCAATAAGATACACCGACACATGATTTTTCAAAAAAGTACCGACATGACACGTTAATTAAAATCTTTAAAAATCTCATTTATATAGTATAAATTTTGTTTTACACTTGTTATTAATTTTTTTTATCTTTTTATTTTTTGTTTAAATCTTTTAAATATGAATACATATTTATTACTTACTAATAAGTTTAAGTTAAAAATATATAATGTTTTTAATAAACAATGAAAAATGTTTATGATAGAGTGTCCGAGAAGTGTCAATATCGACACGTGTTGGACACGGACACGCTACCCTAATTGAAGTGTTCGTGTTACAGAATAGCAAATCATAGCAGAACTAGATTGAGTATGAAATGGAAGGGTAAAGCTCAATCAAAACCCAATCCATTCAACAAACTCAATAGAACCTCTCAGATTCACTTAAAAAAAGTGTCTACATAAGTGGACACTCAAAAACAAGCTAAGTATATGTACAGGCATGCCTACATTTGCAAATGGGAAAACGACGACGATGAATGATTATGGAAATCAAAAATTTCATACATTCACAAGGGATCCAACTACTACGAAAACTTGTTCACCACAGGAACAAATTTTATACTTTTTCTAAGCAGATTAATAAGAAATTCTTTAAGAATAACAATATCTAGAGTGATAATAGAGACGACAAGAAACATGGAGGCAATAACATTAAGAGCCAAACCCAGCTACAATTTCTTTTATTATTTTTATCGAAGAGTATACAATACAGAAAAGGACAGCAGCTTGCGAGAAATGAAACATCACATACAAGAGACATTTCTCCTGGGAAAACTCCTCGCCAAAGTACTCGACAAGCATTTTGGCTCTACAAGAAGAAGTGTGCATTCCATATCTGCAGGGATAAGAAAAAATGAAAATGATATTCACAAGCACGGAGGGAAAAAACATATCTGATGCATGTATAATTGATGTTCACCTGAAGCAATCAGATAACATCTTATATGATTGCTTTGTTTGTTCTTCACTTCTCTGACTGGGCAAAAGTGTTGGTATTCTTGACATGTTTGCATATAGGACTGCTCAACAGTTACCAAATAGCTTAATATATTTTGACATCTATATATAGTAAAAATCAACAAGATTTCACTTCTGCAACACAAAGTAAATTGCTTTCTGAATGGTAAAGAGTGTAGAGATTGTGAATTACAATTTCTACATGTCCTTTATCTTCCTAAACTACATGATAGGTTTATAAAAACTCAATGGACAACTGGCAGATTTTAAGCTTCCAATAAATTTCACATGAAACGGGATCAAACTAACCACAATCTGCTAAGTTTCCATCCCGACCTGCTCGACCAGCTTCTTGGTAGTATGCTTCCAAGCTCTGTAAACAAACTACTAAAGGGTTACAGAGAGAACCAAATGTTGTACAAGCAGAAAATTACAGATTGAAACTAAAAATTTTGTGCCCGGCAAGAAACAGATGGCAAACAAAAGTATGGTGTTGAAAAATAATAATAATAATAATAATACAACCTTAAAAAAATGCTTGATGAACCTGTTACTACAGTATAAGACTAGAGGGATGAATATAATAAAGTATTCACATTGCATTAAATTCGAAAACATCTTTAGAGAATTATAAGATTCCTTTGGAAATGTCCCTTAAGATAATCAAAAAATCAAATTACATGCAGTAACATCAAATTTAAGAATAGACCTGGGGCCATCCATAATGAATAATCCTACGGACATTCGATTTATCAATACCCATTCCAAAAGCAATAGTTGCAACCACCACCTGGAGGAAAGATAAAAAATTTCCTTAATAATATACAAAGTATCAAGTTAAAATAGATTGAACTACAGTTGCTCAGGATAAAGAACAAATGTCAGGCAAATACGATAAAAAAATTTGCTTAATAATATACAAAGTATCAAGTTAAAATAGATTGAACTACAGTTGCTCAGGATAAAGAACAAATGTTCAGGCAAATACGATTTTCTTCACCAGTTAACCAACAGATGCCAATACGTTGAATTCTTCTCAGAACAGATGCTATGTTACTTCTAATACATTTACAGATAATACCAAGTTCTCAAGGACCAAAATTTATTAGAGTGTGCAGGCTACCTAAATATGTTTCTTATCACACACAACATAACCTTGAAACAAAATTGCATTAGACTATAGAAACCCAAAGAAGGAATGATGACAAGAAGCGTGGCCTGGCAATGCTTCTTTACAATAATTATATACGCTCAAGCTTTCAAAGGATTAACATTAACAATTCTCTATACTGAATAATAGAGAAGCAAATGGAAAATAAAAGCAGAAACCTAAGTTTTCTGCAGGATGACATTTACTCAGTAACTCATTTGTCTCAAGGCTTCCTGAAGGCAGTCAAAGTGTTACCTGGATGGATTTCTCTACTACACCATTATAGAATAGAACTTTTAAACTTCCAAAAGTGTGCCCCTGTTATCAGAGACTAGGTAAGCGTATGTACAAACTAGGGATGTAACATTCTTTGAAAATAAATGTTATTTGCCAGAAAAGAAAAAATTCTATACCACTATGGATGTACATTCTTTGAAAATCAAACTTTCTACCCCAAAACTCATAGAGGTGGAGAATTCTGGCATTAGAAGAGGAGAAGAATATCAGTTTTGGCAACTAGAACCTATCACAGCTACGGCAATACCACCTGAGCCAATTACATCCATATCACCCGAGCCAACCTTGCTCATTCCTCCTCAGTTTCCAATCAAACCTGTAGAACCTGTCGTCAAATCTCCGACTCTAAGTGCAGGTGAAAAGGCAAAGAACTCCAAGTTTACTCCAGAAGGTCAAAAACTGACAAAAAAATAGAGAATCCAATTCTTCCCGAGCATGGCCAAGCATCTGATCTAAGTGCTGACCCTGCGGATTCAGGTAACATCAAAAGTCCATCTGATTCTATTTCCTTATCATTTGATGATCTTGAGGTTCCATTGCCCAACGGAAAGGAGTCAGGTCTAGTACTCAGCACCCTGTATAATTTCATGTCATATGACAATCTTTCACATGTATATCGTGCTTTTATTTCTAATCTGTTACTTATAGGGATTCCAAACAATGTTCAAGAGGCTATGAAATGTCCAAAATGGAAAGAGGCCATAAATGAAGAAATTCAGGCTCTCAACGAAAATGGCACATGGATTCTCCTAGAACTTCCAAAAAGAAAAAGACCAGTCGGTTGTAAATGCATCTTCGATGTAAAATACATAGCAGATGTAAGCTTAGACAGGTACAAGGCTAGGTTAGTAGCGAAAGACTACACTCAAACATATCGAATCAATTCTGTTGCTAAACTAAATACAATTCGAGTCCTCTTATCTTTGGCCTCAAACTTACACTGGCCAATGGCCACTTCACCAACTAAACATCGAGAATGCCTTCGTAAATGAGGACCTAGAAGAAGAAGTCTACATAGAAATTCCACCAGGGTTTCAGAGGGAAAAAAAATTCCAGACAGGTGTGTAAATTAAAGAAATCATTGTACGGACGAAACAATCACCAAGAGCATGATTTGAATGGTTCAAAAGGGTTGTGAAGAAATATGGTTACTCACGGGGACAATCTGCATACACTCTTTACCAAACACTCGCCTGATGGGAAACTCACTCTCATTGTATACGTGGATGATATAATTGTCATAGGAAACAATCAGGACAAGATAGTCTGTTAAAGTCTATTATTGCATCAAAATTTAAGATAAAGGATCTCGAAAATCTAAAATACTTTCTCGACATGGAAGTGGCCCGCTTAAGCAAAGGAATAACTATTTTCCAAAGGAAATACACCCTTGACCTGCTTACGAAGACATTTATGCTCGGTTGTAAACCAACGAATACTCCTATGGACTCAATGCATAAGATTGGGATGAAGGAATGTAGTGCTCCAGTCGACAAAGGAAGATGTCAACGACTAGTAGGAAGACTAATTTATTTATCTCACACTAGACCTGACATCAAATACTCCATAAGTGTTGTTAGCTAATTCATGAATAATCCAACTGAAGAAAATATGGAAGCTGTATACCAAATACTCAGATATTTGAAAATGACACCAAGCAAAGGACTACTCTTTAAAAAGGGGAACAATAAGAGCATTGAAGTCTACTCGGACGTAGACTGGGCAGGTTCTATAACTGACCGTCGATCCACTTCTGGTTACTGCACCTATGTATGGAGAAATTTAGTCACTTGGCTAAGCAAACAAACAATCTGTGATAAATAGGAGTAGTGCAGATGCTGAATTTCAAGTTTTGACCCTTAGCATATGCGAAGTGATATGGCTAAAAGGATTCCTAGATGAACTAAAGATCTTATGTGATGACCCAATTAAAATGTATCGTGATATTCTAGATACTATCAGCATAGCTAAAAATCCAGTTCATCATGATAGAACGAAGCACGTGGAGATAGACATTTTTATCATGGAGAAAATAGAAGAGGGAATCATCAAGATGATCTATGCTCCTACACATCCTCAGACTGTAGATATACTTACAAAGGCCCTTCCAAGAATCAACTTCGACCATCTAGTTTCCAAGCTGAGAATGATCGATATCTATTTTCCAGTTTGAGGGGGAGTATAGAATTAAAGGAGTTGATTTTGTAAGGCAGAGCAGAATGATCTGGAGTTGATTTTCAGACGCATCATATGTATTTATATAATTATATTTAGCTGTATTAGTTTCCTATTTTTCTCTGATTTAGTTAGATATGTTAGACATATTAGTTTCCTAAATTAGTATCGAGAATCAATGAATGTGAATCCTGTGATTTCTCTTCGGGTACTCGTATATATTCAGCATTCTCTGTGACTAATGAAACAAGTTATTTCACCATCTTATTCTAAACAATCAAATTCACTAATCTTTTTGCTGAGATTTGGAAACAATGGTTCAAGTTATTTGCTTTTATATCAAGGTTACCTGCAAGGCATCTTCATGGAAGTCCTTGTGCACCTGTCTGAGATGTGATTTTGGCAACTGTGACGAAAGGAAAGAAATTTAATTACAAATTGAAGATCAAGGAGATGAAATTATAGTTGAACACAATTCCATTTGGTAGAATGATTGTACTAACTAGACTCCAAAAGAAAAGAAAAAGGGAGAGTTGATTTTTGTTAAATTTTCTTGTTAAGGTAAACCCAAATCGTTTCCGACTCCCAAGACACAGTACATCTAATGTACTCTGCAGTACATGACATAAATACTAATGAAATGAAGAATGTTGCATGACCAGAATCCAGTAAAATATAAGAAGACTGGTACCTTGGCATTATAAGCAGCAGCCTTTACACCATAACTAGAAAGGAACTTCGCTATGCTTAAAGTTTCTTTCCTGGTGGGAACATATATAATTGTTGGTCCCTCTCCAAGATCTCCCTTCTCAAGTGCGGGCCTTTCTTTTGGCTTGTTCAGCATGTTATGTGTTTCAGGTGACCCACAATTATCGAAGTGCTTTATATGTGGTTGTCCATAAAATTCACCACAAGAAACTGCAGCAGTTCGGTTAGTGAATAAATTTTCATTGACGAAGAAAGACGTAAGCTAAAATCACAACTACATATGAAAACTTCAAAATTTAAAGGGCTCGGATGGAGGAAATTGTAAGAAGACAGTGCTTTGACATCTATTGATGCTCTATGGAAGAGAAATAGAGTGATCCATCGAAAGAGTGGTTAAACATCTTTTTTGGGCTTATGAAGAGAAACCAATTGAAACAAGTAATTAAATACCCCTTGAGTTTGCACAGTAATGTTGCCCCCAATATATAGCTGATTTGGCAAATGTACATCCCACCCTCACCCCGCCTCCAACCAACCTGACAAAGAAACAAATGTGGGGAAAAGAAGTAAAAATGCTTCAGCTGAAGAACTATGATGTGAGAGAGAGCTTGAGTATACAATCATCTACATTATTTCCAAAGTCCTCCCTTCTTCTACTAAGCAAAGTCCTGAAAGGCTGAAAAGTTTACCCATTGTTTCTCTTCTTTTTCTTTTTCTTTTTCTTTTTTTTTTTTTCCTTTTTTTTTTTCTTTTTTTTATAATTTAAGAGAGGACGGATAGAGTTTGCAGATGAAATCATATTCCTCCACAGGACCTATCAAAAATCCTACTGTATGTATAATGCAATTTGGCTGATAGATATCATGTCAAATACATTCAAATATCTTTGAATTAGTTTGTTACCATCCAAATCATCGGCGTCATGGAACAGATCACACTCATCTTCAAGATACTGAACTGATGATTTTTTCTCATTTAGAGAGTTTAAGCTATTTTCCAACTGCAAACCAACTCCGTCATTTTCTGGAAGTACATCATCATCAATATCATGCACTTCATTTTCGCAAGTTCCATCTACTTCAGTCATGCTACCATCTGAACTGCAACTAGAGTTTTCAGTAGAATGCTCCAGAACTTGTGGGGTTAAATTATATGTTTTGGCAGATTTCTTCCCTGTGGTATAAACCTCTATTAATTCGCGGAAATCCTTGTCATAGGAAGACAAAGATGATGTTCTACTATGTTTCACCTGCAAATAGTACCAATTTCAGTGAAGGAATGGAAACAAAATGCCTGCAATAAAGTTGTACTTAAAAAAATGAAATAAAAATATTAATAATAGCAGCAATAAAAATAATAGTAACAAGAATACTTATGAATATAAATAATGATAAAAAATAAGAAGCACAGACATGTGACATAGAAACCATACAGTGCGTGACTTTTCAAAAAAAAATAATAATTATATATATACACAGATACATCAGGGACAAGACAATTTAAAATCTTCAAAATTATACATGTGTGTGTGTGTGTGTGTGTGTTTGTATGTATATTATAATGTTGTTTTGGTACTTTACTATTTCTTAATAAAATTCCTTAGCTTTGATTTTTTGCATGTGAGATCTTTGAATTAGAGAAGTGACTATTCGTTGTTTTAAAGATAAACTTTAGAGTGAAATATATATTACTACTGCCATCTGCTGTATAAAGAAAAAAGCATATAGTAGACATAAAACAAATTCAACATGAAGTTTGAATAATTTCTCTCATTATTTTACCTTTCTACTCAAATTCAATAATTAAAAATTTCCCAATATTATATTACAAAATTTACAAAAACAGCACTTTTGGTGTCCATGATGTCGCATGGATATGTTTCTAGCAATTGTTAAAACTATAAAGTATATGTACAATTTAGGGTACACCACTTCGTGCCTTGGTTACGTGCCAATCGCGCATCCCTCGAGTGTCAAATTTTTATAAAGATAAATAAAAAAAATTGGACACCCCATGTGGCGTGTCAAGCTCACGTCCCAAAGGTGTCCCTCAAGTGTCAAAACTTTAAAAATATATAAAAAATAGGACATACCATGTGAAGTGTTCAACACATGTCTTGGAGTGTTTGAGAAGTATTAGCGTCCATTACGTAACATATCAAACGCAACCACACCACCCTAGAAGAATTGTTTATGCTTCATAGACTAACTACAATAGTAATAAATTATGCCCCGTTTAGTAGCAATTTTTCACCCCAAAAAATCAATTTTTTCACTGTCATTTTACAATTCCAAACATCATTTTTTACTTTTTCACTCACAGGTAGAACCCACTTTTCTCTCTAATGGTTAAAAAATCAATTCTTATAATCACTACCAAACAGACCCTATATAACATTATTGCATATAACTACATGAGAATAAAACATAGATCAAGATTTGCAATCACGTGCATATTATCAGCTGCACAAACAAATGGAAAAAGCTAGTATATCCTGTGTGGAATAGTAAAGAAATGAATACTGACCGAGAAACAAAGATTTGGCCGGAAAAATGAAGTAATAACAATCTTTGTCTCCTTCAACATGCATAATGATTTTAGAATGTCTTCTCGAACCCGAACAGTTGCAGTAGCAGTCAAAGCCATCAATGGTATGTCAAATTTCAAGAATTTCAAACTGTCCCTTCCGAAGTTCTCTCTTAAAACACATAGCCGCCTGAAATGAAGGAGAAGTTATTGGTGAGAGAAGATGGTAAGTGACTGATTTAAATATAAAATAATTTTTTTTTTTTTTTTTGGCTCGTGGAAACAATTACAATATGAACTCTACCATGTGTCTACATGTTCAATGAGATTTTCTCTCTGGAATCATTTATTGTCTTTAACTTTTCTAAGCTTTAAGTTCAAAAACTGAATCCTAACTCATTATGTGGAAATTTGCTTCAATCATTGAACCAGAAAACTTGGTTCGTTCATATCAACTATTTCTGACTTTTCCTGAATTTTAGTAGCCTTATAATAAAGAAACTGAAAACCTACAAATGTCCCTTTTTGAAACAGACAACAGTTTGTGAAACTCGAGTTCCAATGCAAATCATATGAAATATTACTAAATATAACAATTATCTTGAAATAGAAAAGTTCTTTCGTTGGTAAATGTCATCAGGAAACCCATTGACCATATCAACAAAGAACAAGTAATGCATCAACCTAAGCTAAAGTAAAAGCTCCAGAAGTTTTATCATGCATTGTACTGAGAATAAATGACATGAAAAACAATAAGACAACTTTCTGAAAATAAATTTAAAATTTACAAGTCATATTAAATTTGACGATTCTGATAATTTCATGATTCCTTTACAAATGAATCAAACAGAGTGATTCCTTTACAAATGAATCAAACAGAGTGTCAAGAGACTAATGTTTCTTCAAGCAGCCATCCAAACCCCCATTCTGAATCTCTTGTGGCTTATATGGAATGCATACACCCAGTCCTTTATTCCATTAACCTCTCATGCCCAAATGCATCAGCTTATTCTAAATCAACACAATTAGCCAAGACTTGTATGAACTATGAAGGAACAAATGCCCTGATAAAACCCTACCAATTTACATGCTTCTGCTGTCCGATAAGCAAAATAAAATACATCACCTGATATATTATGGAAGCCACTCCTATTGTATTACCTAGTGGCCTCAGCTTGGTGAGGAAAGCTGTATAACAAGAAAGATAGCAACAATGTAAATAGATAACTTGCTCGTGTGAAACATGGTCAGAGTTATTTGATGACAAAGCCAAGGAATAGGAGAGGGCAGAAAAGCATGTGGTGCTTCTAAAATTGGAACTAAGTTGGACACATTCGAACTTCTGTGGCAGGATGGGATCAATAGATTTTGGCCAGGTTTTGGGGAAAACCATGATGACCACAAAGGTTAAGTGGCCAATACCCAAGATCAGAAATACCCTGGCTGCGACAAATGATTGTTCTTGTTCCCAAGATGGTTCAATATAGAAATCAATGCGTAAACAATTTCACCAGGTGACCTTACCCTTGTGACTCTTAAAATGTTAGTGAGGTTAAATTTTTTATTTGCTGGTTTCTCATGAATCCATAAAATATGTCAAAAATCCCTACCAACAAGAAACAAAACTACAAGTCTTCATCAACCTCAATTGCAGAAAACTTATTGAAAAAGAGTGTGCAACTAAATTACAGTTTCAACTATTATCATTCAGGAAGAATCACAAAAAAACCAATGTGTTCAAATTAATAGGCAGAACAAGTAAGGGGACGCAAGTGAAGAACATAAACCTGTAGTCAGGTCGAAAATCATGACCCCATTTAGAAACACAGTGTACTTCATCAATTGCAAATAGTGCAATTCCCCGGCCTTCCGCAAGGCTCTGAAGTGGTTTGATAAGTCTGCAAGAGAATGCAAATGCTCATATCGGTTACAGTTGGCAGACATATAAAAGATCGAACATCAAAGTGACAAAAAAAATTTCACCTTAAAATTGTCTCTGGGCAGACATAAATGATGTTGTAAACACCACTAATCGCTTTTTGTTCAACACTTTTGTCAATTTGACCAGATCCAAGAAAGCAAGCTGATATCCCATGCTTTGCTAGCTTCAAGCACTGATCATGCATCAAGCTAATTAATGGTGAAACAACAACAACCACCTTCCCAGTCAACAACGCTGGAATTTGGAAACATAGAGATTTTCCTACAAACAGGTCGTTGTTTTGAGATGCAGAAAATATTCCTGAATCAAATAATGAACATAAATAGATGCAGAGTACAGGAAGGGGTAAAAGTAATGTACCAGATCCTGTTGCTGCAAGAATAAGACAATCTTGATGGGATAACCAAGCTTCCAAAGCTTCTTTCTGAAAATTCTTCAAGGATGAATATCCAAAATGCTTACCTAGTAGACTATTCACCTTATGTTCCCAGTATGACCTAAGTTCTTCTTTGTCTTTGCAATAAGATGGTAGAATGGTCATTGCTGGACTGATATTTAAACTAGGATCCATGGTTAAGGGAAGGGAAACTTCTGGTTCTTCCACATATCGGGGCATGATATTTGACTTAGAGGCAGATGCATGAGATTCAATTGTAACCTTGCTTCTCTTGGCCCTCGATGCTGACATCAGGTGTTCTGTTATGCTTTGTTGCCGCATCTTACCAAAAGATTCTGTGGAAGAGGTGGTTCTTTTCCCAAGAACCTTGTTACTTACATTGAGACATGCAGAACTACTTGATGCACTGCTGTTGGTTCTTCGAGAGCCATTCAAGATAAACTCAACTGCATCATCCAATGATGCACCCACTGATTTTACAGCTTCTGTAATATCAGAGAAGTCAAACCCCATTCCAACTAATTCTGCAATAACATGATCGGAATCTACATTGTACCCTTTCATGATGTAGATACTGTTGTCTTCAAAACAACAGTACAAAAGAAACCTAAAAAGAAAGCACACATAAAGAAATGAGTATGGGCCAAAACCAAGTAAAAATTATATAGGAAAGCAAACATTAAGAAATGAATAAGAGTGCAGAACCAAGTAAAAAGTTTACAGGAAGTTCACTATGGACTCACTCCAAACATTTGAAGCATTTGTTTGACAACCCTTAAAACAAAACTCTTTTTTTTCTTTTTCGAACTTGTTTTTAACTACACATTTTCATAATAAAATATTGTGCAAGTATACCAAAGACTCTTTTCTACCACATTCTTCAAAAAATAACCATTCCAAAATTTATTATCCTCAAAAAACTCATGGTTATCAAACCGGGGCGAAGTCAATGGCGGATCCAGGATTTTGAGTCAGCATGGACGACTGTTGATCGCCAACCGTCGGCCCAATAAAATATTACGAGCTCGTTTGATGTCATTTTTATTTTTTATTTTTTTGCAAAAAATGCTTTTGGAATGGTGATTTGATGAAAAATATGTGGTTAAAAATAAAGAAAAGTTTTGAATTTATGTAAAATTATTTTATTGAAGAATATATGGTTGAAAATAAAATAGAGAAAAATTTATTCATAAATAAATGGAAATCAAACAAGACCTAAAATTTAAATATAACAATTCTTTTGTTGAAATTGAACATATATAATTTTGTTATAAGAATAAACTATACTCATCAAATAACATTGTTGCCAAATTTTATATAATTCAAAAGAAGAATACGGGTTCAAATATTTACTATTGCATTAAAGCACGCTAATATCTAATATATATAAATTTGTTAAAACCATTGTCACGATTCAGCGAGTGGCATAGTGGTCAAACTTTTTATAATTCTATTCTAAAAAGAGCTCCAAGTTTGAATCCCCTCCCCCTCATTCCTTTACTTTTTGGTAAAAATTGTAGAACTATAAAAACTGTGCAATAAAAATTGGTTGATCGAGGATAGCGCTAACCAACTTGGCCGGAAGCAACGTTTGAATGGAAAATGAATTATCAGAAATATAACCTAAAAAAATTATCTGTTGTCAACCAAAAAAACAAAAAAAAAATAGCTGCTGGCAGATCCAGCAAATGCAGCCGCAAGTGCCCGCCAGGTACTGGATCTACCACTATGCGAAGTGTAATTGGACCTTTTTCAGAAAATTTTATATGACACAAACTTCCTTTTAAAATGTGAATTCCATAATCAGAAACCAACTGGATCCAAAGAAAATAAAATGTGCTACAAACATGAAGGAGAATTATTTCAAATCCGAGTTCCAAGGTTCCAGTTACATCCATCTAATCGACTATAGTATTAAGGATAATAAAGTTGTAACTTTAGCAGGCAATCAGACTTCAGCTTCAGATAACAAAGAAAATATTGTCAAAACAATTAAGATATATTCCTCAAAATCCAGTTTCGACTATTCCGGATTCATATTTGCAAGCAAGCACGGTAACAATCAAAAAATTTGACATACTACTTCAGCATAGCGACCCACATTAGACCCCAGAAAGAAACCAATTAACTATACAAAATCAACCACACCAAATTCGAAAATTTTACGGTTTATGTCAAAACAGAATAGTTAATCATTATAATATTTCTGTAATCATTTTTATGAATGTGTGTGTGAGTGTTGATTTCTTGATTACCTTCCACAGTATTGAATTTCGGTAGGTAAAGAAGGGAGGGAATGCCCTAGAAATTGAATTGCAGAATCAGGCAGTATACCGCCAAATGCACCCAATTTACAATCAGAGGGTAAATAGAAATGTCTTAAGACGTCGTATTAATTATTTGGCTGCCCGTACATTTTCCCAACTCCTTCTGGTCCAAGTCAGTGACAATTTAATCGGAATCAACCTCCCAAATCAAAGTCAAATCAAATCGAAGATTTTGATTCGGGTTCCCAAAAGACTAAGTATCCGTTTGATCCCCATTTTTGCCCAAAAATACATTTTTCTCATCACATCAACAAAGGACCTACATATTATGAGGGTGTTTGGGAGAGATTTTTATGTAAAAGTATATTTTTAAATAGTAAATTGATGAAAAATGTATGGTTAAAAAATAAGGAAAAGTTTTTTATTACGTCTAATATTATTTTAATAAAAAATGTGTGGTTGAAAAGAAGCGAGAGAAAAATACAGCTTGAAAAAAAGGATACCAAACGGGTTATATTATATGTTTTGATTTGAATTCAAAAGGCATAAAATTCCAATTTCACCCATGGTCTCTCGGCTGAGTGGTTTTGGGATGGAAAGTCGATGGGCAAGGGCAAGGGCAAATTTTGGAAAAGAAGAAGTCTTGGTCTCTGAGCAAATCACGTGAGTTAGCAGGCAAATAATGAGCAGCGGTCTAAAAATTCATTACTGTGCAAAATTAATGGAAACCAAACAGCCTCTAAATTAGATATCAAAATTGAGAACTGATAATTGATTGGGTTTCGGATCGATTCTTGATTCTTGAACTAAAATCGTGAATACCAAACGGAATCGATTCTTTATATATAATTTTTTATTTATAATTTGTAGGCCGGTAAAAAATTACATAACCTAAAAATCAAGATTGTTTCTTGTTATTTGCCTCTTGCACCGCATCACATTGTTGTATTTCAAAAGTTAGTACGTGTTAACCTTTGTAAGTTAGGCTTTCTATGAATCAAAATGTTAAAGCTAGATTGTGGTGTAAATTAATGAATCAAAGTTTCATTCTTTACAATTTGAGCTTTTTACTTTCTTGAATTGTTTACAAACTTATATGATTTTTTAAAATCTTTCTTATAATGCAGGATAATTGAACTTAATATATTCGTAGTTTGGGCTATAGCGTTTTCTTAAGTACGTGGTTCTCTTTTAAATTATTATTTTGTTGGATTATGATACCTAATGAATCTCAAGCTATGATATAAAAGTCGGAATATAATTTCACGGGCCTCAACCAATGATAAATTAATTACCAGTGGAAATTACACAAAACTAGATGTTTAAAAATCACTTTTCAATAATCAGGTCCAAAGTTTAATTAATCATAAATCGGGTATTATAATTAACCCACCACACCTCAACATCCCCAAACCATAGATTTATTTCTCCTTTCATTTTCATCATTCCCTCTCTATACCGTCCGTTGTCTGGTCCGTCTCTTTCTTCTCCGACAACATGGCACCAATGGTGTGTTAAGGCGCGGCATTAGCGCAGCCGTCTCTTTGGGCAACTCCATCACGACGCCTTTGCATGTAGATCTTCAGGTTCATCAGTACACAGATCGCGACAATTCCTAGGAGCGTGAGTGCTGCATCTCCTATGCTCACGACGGTAACGAGTGTGAGCGCGTTTCTTCTCCACTCAGCTTTTGCCGGCCAATGTTGTTGTGAACGATGGCGTCGCGAAACAAAGGCGAAATCGACGTTGGATTGGGTAGGTAAGGTGTGGTGTGGTGTGTTGGGGTGAATCTAGGTAGCGGTGTGTTGTGTTGGCATTACGGCTGTGTGAGTTCGATTTGGTGGCATCTAAGTTTTTGGGATGGTATGGAGTGGTGTGGTGGTGTTCTAGGTAGCCATGCGGTGTGGCGATGTGGCTGAACAATTTAATCTGGTGGTGCCGAAGTTTTTGGGGCTGATTTTTGTTTGTTGTATTTGCAGTTCTTAACAGTGGTTGTGGTGCTGTACAAGCGATGGTGTGGTGGTAGGCAATTTTTGGTTAGCAATGGCGTGGTGGTCGGTGGTTTTTGTTGGCAGTTTTCTGATCGACCTGTTGTACTCTTACTGTTCAATCTCTGTCATTGCTGGCGTTGGGTGGCCTGCTTGGCCTAGTGCGGTGGCTGGTGTTGAGTTATTTTAGTTAGGTTTGTAAGTTTTTGGAGTGGTCGCGATGGTTGTGATGGTGTTGTGGCGGAGGATAGTGTTTCTGACCAAGTATTGTGACGGATCGAGAACGGGTGTTTGGTGTCTATAATCAACTATTTGGTCATCTGTGACTAACTATTAATATGTGACCTTGAAATTTGATCATTTTGTGACTAAAAAAGTAATCTGTGATCATCAAATTTGAAAATATGTGACCTATAATTTTTTGGATTTATGACAAATGACACAAACTATAACCTATAAATTTTTAATCCGTGACCTCGAAATAATGTGACCTATAAAAGTTTTGATTTGTGATCTCGAAATAATTTGTGACCCATAATTATGTATATGTAACCATTAATTGTATAATTGTGACTTTTCTTATATTTAATTAATAAATATTTTTAACTAATTAGGAAAAAACAGGAATTTTGCATTAGTGAAACTTAACACCTGATTTTTGAATTGTGTATAGTTAAAACCTGATTTGTGAATTTTTCCCTTAATTACCATCAACCAAGTCCAAAATGCTCAACCCGAAAACAATATGGATAGTTGGAAATAGCTTAAGAAATTAATGCTACTCAAAACTCATTTAATATTTTATTGGTCCAACTAAAGCCTAACTTAGTGTATATATATATATATATATATATATATATATGGTGTCTTTGCCCTAGCCATCCAGTGTATGATTTGTGTGTGAAAGGAGAAAAATACACGGCTATGCTATTGAGAGAGAAATATGTGTGTGTGTGGTAGAGACAAAAATCCGGCTGCCATTACTTCTAAAAACCAGCAATTACTTATTTCATCATTGGTCTCCATTTTTTCTTTTTCATTAGTTTCCTTATTGCGTTTGTGGCTACAAATCATCACCATTATCTTGTCATGTAGGTAAAATTGAGGAGCAACAAGGTGAATATATTAGTTATTGGTTGGAGCTATTTGGATTGGTTGTCTAATAGCAAAAGGTAACATGAAATTGAGCCCAAAAATCACTGATTCACAATCCTTGGAGTGAGCTTCCATGATAATTGCTATTAGAGCTTCAAGGTGGTGAATTTGGCTCGAAAAACGTACCAATAACTATCCAAAAAACTAGCGAAAATGAAGCAGAAAACATATTGCAAAATTCTTCAAAAAATTGCCCAAAAATCGAGGCTACTTTCATGATTTTCGATCAATCCAGAAGGAGTTTGTGAAAACAAAGACCACCGGCGTGATGTGCAGTTAGAGGCGCACCAGGGTAACCGTTAAGTATAACTGTTCCACGGCGTGTAAGCCCACGCACAAAGGCTGTTGGTAGCATGTAATGGCCCGTGCAGTGTTTTCTGGAGATCTATTAGTAGAGATGTCAAACGGGCCGAATGGCGCTCAGCTCGTCAAAACCTGGCTTGTGGATGGCTCGGGCTTGTCAAATGACGAGCGAGCCGAGCAGGGACTCAATCCCACGAGCCGAGCCTGCTTGACTCATCGAGCCCACGAGCGGCTTGTGAGCACACGGCCCATGAGCCATTTTGACGAGCCTGTGAGTTCGTAAAAAAATATGAAATTTTTTTTAAAAAAAGGTCCAAAATGTGCAAATTTACCAAAAAAAAAAAATTTAATTAAAAAATCACGGGCTCACGAGCGGCTTGTGGGCTCGGCTCGGCCCCCGACCTCAAGCTCGGCTTGTCTTTCACGAGCCACGAGCCCGAGCCGAGTGATCCCTCGCTGTTAGATAATTTGTTCCTAATATCATTTTCTAACATTTTGATGTTGTTAGTTTTCTATTTTTGGTCATACAGTGGAATCTGGACAGGTGTGTTTTTCCTACATTTAGGATTCGATTGTGGGTAATTGATTTCCGCAATTGTTAGATACTTTAGTACAAATAGTGGTTGTCTTAAGTGATAAATTCGCATCTCTCGTAATTTACAAACTCAAATTGATCCGCTTTGATATGTTGACTTATCTCAATTTAAATTTTAGCATTAGGGGTAACCATGGCTTGCGCTAGAAATTTAGGAATTATTTACTTTGTTTTGAAGCGTTGAATTTAACTCACGCATGTGGTGAATCATATGGAAAGAGCCATTATGTTTTATCACGGTTAGAGATAATAAAAAACTGAAAGTAGCAACCTCCAAACAATTAACACTTCTCGAGATAAGGATGGCAAAATGAGGTCCAGTTACCATTGTGACTCGAGATAAAGAAGATCCAAATTTTTGGAATCGATTTCAACTATATTTGAAAAATATTCCTAGTGGTGAATTGGACTGTAAGATAATTCTATACTTCAATACATTTCAATTGAATCAATATATTTTAATTTCATGTCAATTGGGTCTACAATTTAGGGACTGTCTAGCGTGCTAAATAGCAAAATTCGGACCGTTGAGAATCAAAAAATGGTCCGTTGGACAATTGTTTAATGGAAAAAGGCTAACAGCATTTTACCTTCCTTTTTCCAACATTGCCCTCCTCATTGAATGCTCAACAACCAACACCTTTCTCTCTCCCTTCTCTTTCCACAGACTCATTAGAAAATGCATATTTTTTTTCATCACAACCAGTCGACGAATTACTTCCAGATCCAATCGCAATTTTTTTCCCTCCGTCAATTAGCGAGTCCAACAGCACATAGTTGACTTTTCCATCCGGATTGTTGAATTTCTCCTCGTCGACGGGGACAATTGTTTGTACAAGGTAGACGTCGACTGTACCCGTCCGTCGATCACCGCTTAGTTGCTTATACCATGGATTCATATGTCCCCTCGGTAAGTGACGAAGGTTCCTTCATTTTTGTTTCGCTGGCGGAGCATATAGGTTCTGACTGTGTCCAATTTATTTACCAATCTGATGTGCTCCGTTTGTTGCCACAGATGGGTACTCCAGTACATTCGTCTACCTCCAATACTTGTCCAAGTCACCAGCGCGCAAGAATGCCCTATGGAATCCACAAGAGAATCGAATTTTCATTGCCGCGTGCGAGATAGTGAATGCAAACGGGCACCGTAATGAAAAGTGCTTCAAGAAACACGGATGTGACCAAGTCATCCGTCTGTTCAACTCTAACTTCGGTCACTGTTGGACGAAGCAGCAGCTTAAGAATCATTGTGACGGTCTTCGGCAGAAGCATAGACGTCTACAAGAGCTACTAAACAACACTGATGTCGAGTATATCTCCGCAATGGGAACATTTGCTGCCTCGAACAAGTGGTGGGAGGGGAAGATTAAGGTACACTGCAATTTACCGTATCGTTTACAAGGTAAAATAAGCATGGTTTGTGAATCATTATTATTATTTTTCACAATTTGGCCAGCAACATCGAATCGCCAATTTCAGATTAACAATGTATAGGTAATTACAAATTTCATGGCATAAATCCGAAAAAGGGACCAGTCAACCCATTATTTAAAATTAACTTCGGCTTCTGATTGGCCATTGATTATATTCCTCAAATGAACAACTATTGCTATTATTTTTAAGAAAGGGGATAGGATAGGTAGACTAGTTAAATGTTAGTGGGTATGCATATGTATTTTTGCTTGTTTATTTTAAAGTTTTTTTCACATATTTCTTTTTTGGGAATTGATACAGAAGAATTTGTTTGTTGGTTTCTGGATGTGTTGATTAATTGTGATATGCTGAAATTGGCTTTTTTATTTTATTTTATAAATTAAACTATCAGCAATTTTTGAAGAAATAAATTAAACTATCAGCAAATTTTCCATTGTGATATGCAATTTTTGTTTTTCCTTGATTGTTGAAGAAATAAAAAAAAAATTATTATTTTTTGCATTAATCCTTAAGAGCGAATATTTGTTTGAGTTTGTAGATTAGATCAACATCACTATTTCTCGAAACCAAAAGAAAATTTTAAATTCTCGCCCACACCACTTGCAACGATTCTATTGGTTCATACATGTACATGCGAATCATCAATCCGTACTCATGTCAACCGTTCGATCACCACTAGAAAATCCTAACTGCAGATTCAAGAACTAATCTCATTGGCTGACTGAAAGCACACGGATTGCCATCAACCCACGCTCTCACCCCCTCGAGCGCAGTACAAATATCACCCCATTTGTCTTTTACTTTCGCACATTACTCCAACTTTTCAAAATCTGCCAATACATTTTTCCCTCTCAAAGAGTGAAGGTATTTATTTCTTCAATTGGAGGAAAGTTAAGAAATGGAATTTGCAAAGACAACAATCACGAAGGGCGTCGGCGGCCGAAAGGGTGGCGATAGGAAGAAGGCCATACCCAAATCGGTGAAAGCTGGGCTGCAATTTCCGGTAGGTCGAATCGCCCGTTTTCTCAAAAAGGGTCGGTATGCGCAGCGTGTGGGTATTGGAGCCCCGATTTACATGGCTGCTGTACTTGAATACCTGGCTGCTGAGGTAAATCTACAAATGATTTTTCTAAAGATTTTTGGGCATATAACGCATATTCAGATGATTTCGATTTCTATTTCGGAGTTTTTGGGTTCGAACCTATTTATGTGATTTGTTATTAAAATTTTGACAAATTTTCCAAACTAGGTTTGATCGACTTGAATCCTATATTAATTTTCCTGTCTATGTTGGATGGTTTATACATATTTATTTAAATTACATTTGCCTCTTGATTAAAGGTTTGGCCAATTCATAAATTTTTTCAATGGGTTGTCACTAACCTTGAATTTTTAGTTCATTTGCTCGACTTTAATACTATGTTTATCATATTGTCTAAATCTTATTTTCTGCATTATTCCTTGTTTGAAGGTGTTGGAATTGGCTGGAAATGCTGCAAGGGACAACAAGAAGAGTCGGATTATTCCAAGGCATTTGCAGTTGGCAATAAGGAATGACGATGAATTGGGAAAATTGATGCATGGTGTAACAATTGCGAGTGGTGGAGTTTTGCCCAATATTAATCCAGTTCTTTTGCCCAAGAAATCTACTGCTAATGAATCTCAGGATAAGGCCACCAAGTCCCCGAAGGCATCCAAATCTCCAAAAAAGGCCTAGATTTAGCCCTACAATCTAGTTTCAATCTAGGATTTATTTTATTTTATTTTTTTGTTATTGACATGAAGATTTATATTAATGAAAAATTGCTTTTGGTTATTATTTACGTTCTTTCTGTGCCTTCAATCTTTATTTATTATTCATACAAAGTATGAAATGGGTAATAATATTACCACTAAATTAATGGGTTTTGTTATTTTGATCATTTCTAGGGTGGATCTAAAATTATAGTTCAGTGGCGGTGAAACAAAAAATGGGTTAAAGTAAATTGTGAAAGAAATAAGAAAAAATTTGAAAATTTAAATTTCACAAGGTGGAATTAAAGATTTTTGAAAATTTAGTGGGGGCGGTTGACCCACTTGTCTCTTAGTGGGTCTGCCCTGGGATCCTTTTGCATGATTTTAAAATTGCATTATATCATGTTCTTGAATATGATTTTTCTCTAATATTGAAATTTGATTTATCATGAATTGTGGGAAAAAGGATCTGCGTTGATTTCTTTTGATTTCAACATAATGTATCGTGCAGTTTGAGAAGTATTGCATCAATTTTAGCATAATGCTTGATTTGTTTGTGATTTAAAGGTTATAATTGAGTTTTAATTTGCTTGAAGTGTTAGTAAAATGTTATTATCTAGTTCAACAGAGAATACTTTAAAAATGAAGTATGCTACAATTTGTTTAAGAAAATATATGTATGAGTTATTCAACAATGAATTTGGTAATTCTATGCAATCAATATCATTGATTGATTCTTTCAAATTAATTTTGTAGATGGATGCAACCAATTGTGGCAATTATGTACACGTGTCTCAATCTGATGAGATTGGGTCATCATCAATAAAAGGCTAAGCACCTTATGTTGGGATGAAATTTAAGACAACAGAGGAAGCAAGGACATACTACGAATATTATGGACGACAAAATGGTTTTTGGATTCTTACTCGAATAGCAGTTAAGTCATGCCCACGTATAAATGAAGTTTCCCTTATTAAATTTGTGTGCTCACATGAAGGAAAATATTATATTAGGAAGATTGTTGAAGGATCAAGTGAAATAGAGAATTGTCAAATAGAGGGTTCTACAAAAAGAGGTTGCTCAACGGTTAGAGATGGATATAAGGCTAACATACGAATCTCAAACGACATTGAAAGTGTTTATTTGATTGTTAAAGCATTTGAAGATGATCACAATCATAAATTTGTTTCACCACTGAAATATGATCAAGCTTTAGTTCCAATTGTAAAAAGGGAAAATGATGAAGACTTTGAATCAGAACATAAATATAGAATTGTTAATGATGATAATTTACTTCTAAAGCATGCATCAAAAGTATATACTAGGAATATTTTTGAGAAATTTAAAGAAGAATGGATGAAAGTTAAGGATTACGGAGTTGAAGAAGTGAATTATGATTGTGCGACATACATAGTTCAACATAGAGAGAAAATTTGAGAAGTTTCAAGTAAGATATAATTTGCAAAATCATGAAGGAAGATGTGAATGTCAACATTTTGAGTTTGTGGGAATAATTTGCAGTCATATTTTCAAAGTAGTTATTCGTGAAGACATTGACGTACTTTTAATTTTATTAAAAAGAGGAGGATGCAAGGTGCAAATAAATTTAGGAGTACAGAATCAGAAAAAATTGTGATTAAGGATGATAAGCAACATATAAAGGCATTGAGATTTGGTCATATGTGTCGGATAGCAACCCAACTAGCTTGTCATGCTGTCGAATCGAATGAAGGATACAAACTATATATCAAAGCTACTGAAGAAGTACATGAGCAGATTTACAGAGTGGATTTGGAACAAACCTGCGTGTTGAAACTTCTCCAAATCTGTTAGCTAATTGTAATGGGGACAGATCTCAACTTGTACTGTTAAATCCCAATGTTTCAATCACAAAAGAAAGGAAGAAGGATGAGAAAAGCCAAGGAAAAGACCATCTTACTTCGAAGAGGTTCAAATCAAGTATTGAGTTGGCACAAATAACTAAAAAGCGTTATTGTGCACTATGCAACGAATCAGGCCATGATAAGAGAATATGTCCCAAGAACCCTAAGAAAAATGTAAATGGGAGTAATGAGCAAATGGACTAAAGCATGTAAGTAAATATTTTTTTTTTTTTTTCACTGATAAATCAGTTTTTTATGTGTTTGTGTACTAAGTTGTTTTTCTTTTGTGTAGGATTAAGATTTCAAGCCAAGCAATGTATAAATGAATGCTGATAAATGTTGGTGATATAAGATTAATCTTTACTCCATATTCTTGTGAATGCTTGGTGAATGTACAGATGATTGCTGGTGAATGTTGTTCGTAGGAGATTAATCAAAACAGAATGCTGGTGAATGTTGTGCTTGGCAATGCAAGCTGCTGCACTTTAATAAGACACATTCTATCAACATCTCTTACCTTAAGTCTGAATGTATCAATGTTGTGATAGTAGTTAAAGATTTATCTATTCTTCTTAGTATTTTTTATTCATTGCAAATCTTCCTTAGTATTTCCGATTTACTGCAATTTTTTTTCTATTAATAGTATCCATTTTCATTCAATGGGAAACAAATGTGAGTATTCTAACTAGACATTCTGTATTACACTTTCTTACTTGGAATGGTTTGGAGAGTATTGTAAAGAAATTTTCTGAATTTATCACCCTTGTGGTTTGACAAAGCTATGCACAACATAAACCAGTGATCTACCAGATGCCCAGTGTCCACATAAACCATAACCAGTAATCTAACAGATGCCCAATGTCCACATAAACCAGTAATCACAGACCAAGAAAAAATGAGATTTATATAGACATTACATCATAGTTTATCTTGAATTAAACAGAACTGGTTAACCAAATTTTACAATGGACAAGAAATCAAAATACAAAAACTCAATTGGAAATGCCTCAATTGATACCAAATGAAACCCAAATTTTACATAAAAAAATAAAGAAAGTAAAGATAATACGGAAAAATGCTTGATAAGGAGGGCTCGACCAGGATACCATCATCCCAAATCCTCCATTTTTCGAAACAACACTTTCGTCATCTCATCCCCTGCTCATCTTAAATTTTCAGCCTTTGGATCAGAAACAGAACGGGCCTTTGCTGAATTCTTTCCTTGCCTCGACGAATCAGCCAAATTTTCACAAATAGCTTGAAGTTTTGGATAAACAGAGGATGATCAGTCCCTTGAATCCACTGAATTCTTGACGTAACTGATGCTTAAGGTGAGGACATATATCCATGGATGATGGAGATTCAATTTCGCTTGAATTCAATGGATCACAGAAATGGATGAGCAAAGTAATTCTTTCCAGTTTCACTTGAATTCCCTCAATGCCTTCAAAATGTTGTCTTAGACCAGTTATCGGTCAAATAAATAATTAATAAATAAGAGCCAACAATAATCTTCCACCATTGAAGCAATCAATCCAATTTTTGCCTTTTAGTTAAATTAATAGTTAGTTCATGATTAAGGAATCAAGAATTTAAATAATTAATTTATAATGAATATGTAATCCTCTCAAATCAAAATTTTCAAAATAAAAAGGGATGATTGTAACTCTCAATGATGCCAGAAGTTTGAGGGGTTTATAACTGAAAGTCAGTTTTAGAAAATAAAAAACCACTCATAATTCGAATTTCGGTGGAGATGATGAATTTTGGTGGTGATGGAGAATGGAATAAGATATAGAAAATCACGATGTTGTTGAGAGATTTTAGGGATTAATATAAGGTAATTATGAGTGTTTGGAAGTAAGATTATGAATTCTTTAGTGTTTTAATAGATAAATTCTTAGCGTTAAATTGATTTTAATTACATGTCACGATTATTTGTCAAAAATACATTCCAAATTAATGGGTAGGAGGAACGATTCTGAATTATCGATTCACATCTTTCATATGTCACCTACATTTCTGACGTAGAGGCACCATCGCCACCATAATGTCTTTGATGGAAGTTAGGGTATCCTCATAATTTGGTTGAGAAGTTAGGGTTTTTCATGGGTAGGGATGTGAAGATCTTGATTTTAGAGGTTTGTGATGTTTTAAATGATTTTATGGGCCTCCAGAGGTCAATGTTGATTCTACCCAATCTATCCCGAACTACTAGCAATCACCATTGACAACACAGCGATAATTTCCCCAAGACATGTTGGAAATTATGTTGGTGGAATGATACCGAGTTTTCTCATACCGATTTGTAATATTAGTTAATTACACAATAAACTAAATTATCATAAACCACAATATATTAATCTAATTTACAACTAAATTATATTAGGTTATGTAAAACACGTTAATTTAATAAATCTAAACGAGAAAACTGAAAATTAATAGAAATTTCAGAGAACAAAAAAAAAAAAATAACGACATGCTTGTAACTTCATATAAACTTTTAACTCGAGGCCTGTGTAAATACAGTGTCCTTAAAACAGATTCGCCATCTCACCGTACGTGCTTGAGTTTTAATCCGAGCATCTGTTTCCCATGATACAACAGTATATAGTAGAATCTGAGCACCACAGATACTACTTTGACGAACTGATCTAGTATCCGAACAATATCCCGCAAGAACAAGACCTTACTGGACAAGGAATGCAAAAAAGAAGAAAATGTGTATGCAGGAATGTTGGTGAGATTTTCGAGTGTGTTAGACAGCTGGAAAATGAGCCTTTTTATAGGCATACTGCCCATTAACATTGTGATAATTGGGAGTCCAATGGAGTTACTGTCCATTAACACTGTGACCATTGGGAGTTCATTGGAATTTTTGCAGTTTCAGAAACTTAAAAGTCATTGGAGAAAGTAAAAAAAATTGCAAAATATGGGCTCTCCGAAGGGGCGAATTTTACCTTATTCGGTTCGACATTCGTGTGCGCGGGTCGCACCCGCACCCAAGTTCAAGGTCCGAAAGCTATTTCGGTCCGAGATTTGCACCCCCTGCGCGCGCACGTGGGAGAGCCTCTATGTTACACATGATTACATCATTCTAAAGTGTAGGCATATATAAAGTTGTTCATGCTTTCTTCATTTTCCTATGTGGGACAAATGTCACTTTTCCCACATAAACCATCTTTCAATGGCCAACTTTGAGCTCCAATTTCTCATTCATTTGTTAATCAATTCTGGCAAGTAAAATTATGGTTTCGATACTTTCACAGAGGAGAACATAGATCAACTTTGATCTTCCAAATCGGACCAACGGGTCCCACTCAAACTTATGCAAAAAGTGACCCATTTACTCATTTTTCCAACAATCCCCCACATGAATGAAAATTGGGAGAGACACGAAAACGTGACACGAGAGACTTGGTAATAAAATTCAACGGTTGAAACCTGCATAGGATAGGTATGTATTACCTTTTGAACCTTCCCTTGTGAAAGTATATTTACTTTACTAGCTAACCAATAGACACGTTGTCCTTGAATTGTTCTGCCATTTGTGTAAACGATGATATACTCCACACAGGATTCTTCCTAACACAATTCAGTTCTCATTATTATATTTGTTTGGCCATGAACATACGCTTGGTTCTGTGAGAGTTTCTAAGAATTGAGCCCCACACAATTCTCTTAGAAGCGGCCCCACTTCTTTCTCACATAAGTGATTTCTTATTACAAGTAACCCGCATTACATGGCTCGATTTACGATGCATAAGAATCATTAAAAGCCTACTGCTTATTCGTCATCGTTACGGGCATCACTGTTACATCATAGGAATGGACATGATGTAACATTCCCCACAGTGATTCAATCAAGTCTTTACAATTAGGTTGTCCCTTTGAACCTAGATCTTAGGATCTCCAGTCAACTAGGTTGGGTATCCTTAGTATTAACTTGTCCGTCCTAGGGCTTAAGTCTCATTCCTCTCGATGATTTCCTAACTAATTCTCTATTTAACCCTTTGGTTAGCGGATCCACAATGTTATCTTTTGACCTTATATAGTCAATAGTGATAATTCCAGTTGAGAGTAGTTGTCTTCTGGTATTGTGTCTACGACGTATATGTCTAGACTTACCATTGTACATGTTACTCTGTGCCCTTCCTATTGCTGATTGGCTGTCACAATATATGCAAATTGCTGGCACAAGTTTTGACCATCTTGGAATATCCTCTAAGAAGTTGCGCAACCATTCGACCTCTCCACCGCATTTATCTAGAACTATAAACTCAGATTCCATCGTAGATCTGGTTATAACCGTTTGCTTAGATGATTTCCACGATATGGTACACCTCCCAATGTGAATGCAAATCCACTGGTGGACCTTGAGTCTTTTATATCAAATATCCAACTAACATCACTGTATCCTTCAATGAATGCTGGATATCTGGTATAGTGCAGTTCAAAATTACGAGTATATCTAAGGTACCTCAGTACTTTTATTATTCCTCTCCAGTGATCAGCTCCTGGATTACTCGTGTATCTACTCAGTTTACTAACTGTGTAAGTTATGTCTGGTCTTGTACAACTCATCAAGTACATCAGACTTCCAATAATTCTCGAGTATTCTATTTGAGAGATACTTTCACATTTATTTTTGGATAGATTCTGACTTGTATCTATTGATGTTTTAGCTATCCCGGAATCATCTTTACTAAACTTTTCTAAAATTTTGTCCACATATTGTAACTGGCTTAGAATGATCCCATCCGATGTTCGTGAAATTTTAATTCCAAGTAAAACATTAGCTAATCCCATATCTTTCATGTCAAATCTCGAATTTAACAGATTTTTAGTGGATTTAACCATCTTATCGTTACTACCAACAATAAACATGTTATCAACGTAAAGACATAAAATAATATAACCATTTTCAGTGTCTTTAACATAAACACATTTATCACACTCGTTGATTTTAAATCCACATTCCATCATGACATTGTCAAATTTTTTGTGCCACTATTTTGGAGCTTGTTTCAAGCCATACAATGATTTCACCAATTTGCAGACTTTCTTTTCCTGTCCTAGTGATGAAAAGCCCTCGGGTTGTTCCATATAGATTTTTTCATCTAAATCTCCATTCAAAAATACAGTTTTAACATCCATTTGATGTACTTCAAGATTTCGCAGAGCGGCGATCGCAAGTATGATCCTAATAAATATTATTCTTGTCACTGGAAAATATGTATCAAAGTAATCAAGGTCATCGCGTTGTCTGTAATCTTTTATTACTAACCTGGCCTTGTACTTTTCGATAATTCCATCTGCTTTCATTTTTTTTTTTTTGAAAATCCATTTGTAACCTAGTGGTTTACTTTCTGGAGGAAGATCCATTAGCTCCCATGTATGATTTTGCAATATGGAATCTATTTCACTTTTAATGGCATTTTTCTATTGAGGTCCTTCCAATGAGTTCACAACTTCTTGATAGCTTTGAGGTTCACTTTCTAGCATATAGGTCAAAAAATCAAGACCATAAGATTTTTTTGTCCTTTCCCTTTTGCTACGTCTTGGTTCAACCTCAATTTCCTCTTCTAACTCTTGGTCTTGACTATTTTCAGCCATAGTCTCATATGTCCGTTTAGAAGAGTTTGTTTCCTCTTTAGACTTGTATGGGAATACATGTTCAAAGAATGAAGTGTTTTTTGATTCCGTTATCGTGTTTTTGTGTATCTTTGGGATTTTAGAATTATACACAAGAAATCGATAAGCACCACTATTATGTGCATAGCCAATGAAGATGTAATCTACAGTTTTTGGGCCTATCTTTATCTTCTTTGGTGTTAGGACAGCCATTTTAGCAAGACACCCCACACTCGTAAATATTTATAGGAAGACTTTCTTCCTTTCCATAATTCATAAGGAGTCTTTTCCATTTTCTTCCGGGGCACCTTATTTAAAAGGTAATTTGTTGATAACACATCTTTCCCCCACATGTTCTGAGATAATCCAGAATTGACTAGCATTGCATTCATCATTTTCTTTAACGTACAATTTTTACGTTCAGCAACATCATTTTGTTGCGATGAGTAAGGTGCAGTGGTTTCATGTATGATTCCGTGTTGCGCACAGAATTCAGCAAACGGTGCTTCATACTCACCACCTCGATCGCTTCTCAATACCTTAACTTTCTTATTGAGTTGCGTTTCAACTTAATTCTTATAGAGAATATATTTCTCTATAGCTTCATCCTTACTTTTGAACAAATACACGTAACAGTATTGAGTGCTATCGTCGACAAAAGTAATGAAATACTTGTTGTCGCCTCTTGTTTGTACAAATTTTAAATCACATATGTCACTGTAAATTAAATCAAGTGGTTCTGTATTTCGTTCGATTGATTTAAAGGATGACCTTGTCAATTTTGTCTCAACACAAGCGTCACACTTATGTTTGGAATCAATGTGGAACTCGGGTATACAATTCAAGTTAACTAGTCTACGTAAAGTATCATAGTTAACATATCCTAGTCTACCATGCCATAGATTGGAAGACTCAAGCAAGTAAGCAGAAGAGTTTACTTTATTCATTTTTGGTTTAACAACCATCACATTCAATTTGAACATATCGTCGGAAACATAACCTTTTCCGACAAACATTCCACTCTTAGACAAAATAATTTTATCTGACTCAAATACAATGCGAAAGCCATGCTTATTCAAAAGCGACCCGGACACTAGGTTCTTGCGAATTTTCAACACATACAACACATTGTTAAGAGTCAACTTTTTTCCGAAGGTCATATTCAGAATAACCTTTCCTTGACCCTTGATCACAGAAGTTGCTGAATTTCCCATGAACAACTTCTCTCTATTCTCAATTGCTTTGAATGTAACAAATAACTCTTTATCAGAGCACACGTGTCTCGTAGCACCGGTGTCAATCCACCATTCTTATGAGTTTGAACCCACCATGTTCACTTCATAAATTACGGCTGCGAGATTGATTTAAGACACATCATGTGCCATGTAGTTAACCATATTTGCTTCTTTCTTCTTCTTCTTTGGCAATCTGCACTCCGAAAACTTGTGGCCTACTTTGTCACAATTGAAGTATTTTCCTTGAAATTTCTTCTTAGAAATTCCACCTTTCAGTCCTAGCTTTGTCCCTTTGCCATCAGATGGCCCAAACTTGTTTTTGTGGGTTTTACTACTTTGACCATGCTCCACAACATTGGCTTTAGCCACACCAGGATTGAACCACTTCTTTTCGGAACTTTTATCGTTTTCTTCAATTCGAAGTCTAACAATTAATTTTTCAACGTTCATTTCCTTTCATTTGTGTTTCAGATAATTTTTGAAATCTTTCCACGCTGGGGGCAATTTTTCAATAATTGCAGCCACTTGAAAAGTTTCGCTCAAACTCATCCTTTCGGTATGAACCTCGTGAAGAATCACTTGGAATTCTTGCACTTGACTGATAACTGTTTTGGAGTCCACCATCTTATAGTCTAGGAACCTACCGACAATGAACTTTTTAGCTTCGACATCCTCAATTTTATATTTCCGGTCCAAAGACTCCCACAGTTCTTTAGCAATTTTCATAGCACTACACACATTGTACAGCGAATCTGCTAAACTGTTCATAATATAGTTTCGGCACAAGAAGTTCGAATGCTTTCACGCATCAAGTGTACTAACTGCTTGCACATCTCCTTCATCCTCATTGAGTTTTGGAGCAATTTCAGTCAAGAATCTCACAAGATTCAAGGTGGTCAGATAAAATAGCATTTTCTGCTGCCACCTCTTGAAATTCAAGCCATTGAATTTCTCCGATTTTTCTCCATGATTAACCAGCACAGTTGGAGCCATAGTTTGACTCACAACATGACTTGGCAACTTAGCCACAGTCTGTGCTATAACGGATCTTGGCACTTGAGCCACAGTAGAGCCCACAGCCTGATTTTCAGCAGGAGTAGTTTGTGTCACATCCATGTTAGTTGGTTCGGTAGCCATTTATGAAAATGAAACAAATATTAGTTTCTAATAAACAACTTGTTTATTTCAATAGAATAAAATAAACAATTTATTTACTACCAATGTGTATAGAATTTGTTTTTAAGTTTGTTGGAAATTCTGTTGATGGAATGATATCGAATTTTCTCATACCGGTTTATAATATTAGTTAATTAAACAATAAACTAAATTATCATAAACTACAATATATTAATCTAATTTAGAACTAAATTATAATAAATTATGTAAAACACGTTAATTTAATAAATCTAAACGGAAAAGCTGAAAATTAACATAAATTTCAGAGAACGAAAAAAAAATTAACGACATACTTATAACTTCATATAAACTTTTAACCCGAGGCCTGTGTAAACGCAGTATCCTTAAAACAGATTCGCCCTCTCACCATACTTGCTTGAGTTTTAATCCGAGCGTCTGTTTCCCAGGATACAACGGTATATAATAGAATCTGAGCACCGCAGATACTATTCTGACGAACTGATCTAGTATCTGAACAATATCATCACAAGAACAAGACCTTAGTGGACAAAAAATGTAGAAAAGAAGAAAATATGTATGCAGCAATGTAAGTGAGATTTTCGAGTGTGTTAGATTGCTGGAGAATGCGCTTTTTTATAGGCATACTACCCATTAACACTGTGACCATTGGGAGTCTATTGGAGTTACTGCCCATTAACACTGTGACCATTGAGAGCCCATTGGAGTTTTTACAGTTTTAGAAACTCAAAAGTCATTGGAGAAAGCAAAAAAAAATTGCAAAACATGGGCTTTCTGAGGGGGCAAATTTTGCCTTGTTCGGTCCGATATTCGTGTGCGCAGGTCGCGCCCACATCCAAGTTCAAGGTCCGAAGGCTATTTCAGTCCGAGATTTGCACCCCCTTGCGCGCGCACGTAAAGAGAGCCTCTATGCTACACATGATTACACCATTCCAAAGTGTAGGCATATATAAAGTGGTTCATGCTTTCTTCATTTTCCTATGTGGGACAAATGTCACTTTTTCCATATAAATCATCTTTCAATGGCCAACTTTGAGCTCCAATTTTTCATTCATCCGTTAATCAATTTTGGCAAGTAAATATATGGTTTCGATGCTTTCACGGAGGAGAACACAGATCAACTTTGATCTTCCAAATCGGACCAATGAATCCTACTCAGACTTATGCCAAAAGTGACCCATTTGCTCATTTTTCTAACAAGACATCCATGCCACCACAATGCTGTCGATGACCATTGATAATTCTTCACTGTATAAGGTCCCACAACGTTTCCTGGCATCCGCCCATCTCCACATCTGTTTGTGACTCTTTTCTATAAACCCATCTGATAATTCTTCATCAAATCACAAGGCTATCACCTAGGTTGCACGTTAACAACAAGAGGAGATACATTAGGATGGTGGATTCTATGGCCTTAGCATGCCAGTAGTAGCCATACCAAACTCCTCATGAAGGACATTTACTCTATTCTATTCCAAACCTACTGCATTTGAAGTCATTGAATTAAAAAATTTGACAGGTCCTGGGATAAAAATTATAGAAACTAATTATTGGGGTAAATGGGCTGTATACCTTAAGAATATATATTGCAATTAAATTATTAGGGCGAATAATGAATAAATTGCGTTGACACAAATGGAGATGAAGAGTGGAAAGAGAAAAACATATTCTAAGGAAACTATTCTACAACATAATTAGTTTTTGAAAGTTAGTAGCAATTAGTTCTTTTATCATGCAATTTTGAGCTGCATTTTCTCTAAATTTTCTTATTTTTCCAATATAAATTATATTATTCAATTCCTTTCTATTTCTAGTTTCTTCCATATATTATTTCAATTCCATATGTATTAAAATAGATTGTTCAACACCAAGACTTCAATGAAATATTTGGTACCTCAATACAAGAGAAAGCGTTTCAGTTTCTTCTCCATTATTTGATTACAATTTTAATGGTCTTAATGACATTTTAGCTCTGGATGATATGAATGATGATCATGGCATGGAAGCATGGACCGAATTGATTTGGATGACATTGAAGAAGATGAAATATAAATAATAGTTTTAAGACGAACATAGAAACAAACTGCTAATTGTTGAAAATACTTCAAGATGGTGGACACATGTGTATTAGGCGAAAAGCCATAATTCAAGCACAATGCTAATATCGTGAAGAAATGTTAGCTTGTTGAAAGGGTATCAAAACGATCCAACTAAACATGCAAAGTTTTGGACCCTGATCAGTCTCTACTTCAATTTGATTTTCCTAGTGGTTCAAATTCTAGGTTTTGTCTTACTAGCGAATTCTATTCACAAGAGGTGGTAGCAAGCAAAGATTTGTAGAGAATGTTGAGTTTCTACTTAGTATAGTGAGACACTTGACCAAGTTCATAAATAAATATCTCCAACCCAAGTACGAGCATTGTTCAAAAATACTCTTCGTTCGAATATTATGGCTTTATACAATAAAAAAATATTCAAATAATAAGTGATTTAAATAAATATAGTGGTGTTGTATCATTTAGATTTAACCTTTGAGGGATAATAACCATAAATGTTACAAGTTTCTAATGCAAACTACTTAGATATAATAGGGATAAAAGTAATTGAATTTTCTCATAATGCTAAAATACTTTAACGACCGTTGTCAGATGCTTTAATTGTTAGAGCAAAATTCTTAATTTTACATTTCACAATGAGTTGGTCAACAAAGTCAATAAAGTAGTTAGTGATAAATTAGCTCGAAACTCTAACCCTAATTGTGGTGGTATTCTCATATATGTCGTGTTCGTTGTATTTTTAATTTAATTGTGAAAGTTTCGGGTACTGAGTATTAGATTATGAGTATTAAAGTCTGATTTCAGTACAAGTGACAAGGTTGTGTCTAATTATAGATAAAGACTTAAAGAAGACATATTAAAGAGTTTAAATGTATTTACATGATTGGGAAGATGCAGAGTTTCGAATCCAAGATAAAATGGACAATTAAAAGCTGATGATCTAAAAGATTCGAGTTCATCATAATTTTCTAAGTATTGTGTATGTTAATTTTCTTCACTTTTAGAAAAAATTGTAAATGTGACAATTTGTTCTCGTACAATTTTAACTTTACTTAAGTTAAACGTAGCTAGTTCCAAGTTCGAAAAAAGGAGGATGATGTGAACCCGATAGCAACGACCACTAACGAACCCACATCGAGATTGACACGAATCCCAAGAAATCCAAGAATCGTCGGTTTTGGATTTAATTCACGAACGGTGAATTAAGCAACCGCTAATATGTGAAATTAACAACCTCTTAATTACACAATTTATAAATCTCATCGGGGTTTGTTGAACGCCACAAGAAATCAAAAATTCCTTGATAAGTTCGATGTTCAAAGAAGAACAAAAGGTTGGAAGCAAAATAGCCCCTCAACTAATTTCTCTCAAATGTCAAAAATTCCAATACAATGAAATAAGAATGCTATTTATACTCGACCTAGAACCCTAATTTTGAAAGGAAATTTCATGCAAAATAATGTAAAGATATGGAAAGATCAGAAATCTAAAACAATTAGGAAACTCACCAAAAATTAAAAAACTCAATGCCGAAGTTGGTCTATGCGATCACACCGTGTAATGTCATGCGGTTGCATAGACCACATGATCTGTCGTGCATAAATCTCTGCTCCCCTCCATGTGATCGCATGGCTGGGACAACCATGCGACTGCATGGCTGCCCTGCTAAACAAGGCTGGCCCTGGACCAAGGCAAATAAGGCCATTGCCTTGGACCTCAAATTTTAAGGGGCCTCTAAAAAAAAAAAGAGCCCAAAACCTGCCCCAACGCAAACCCCTCAAATCCCCTTTTAAAAAAAAAAATGTTGAGCAATGAAGAAAGACAACCGTCTTTTCCTCAAAGACTCCAATCGGCAACATCTTCATGAAAAAATCTCTATATTCTATTAAACCCTCGCTGGAATCTGATTTTTAAAGACTTTGAACACTGTCTACTGAAGAAAAACTCTTGGAAGTCATCAATTGAACCAATGTAATTTTTTTAATTCTCAAATTCATGTGTTATTATTTTTCTTGTTTCTTGTTCTTGTATTAATTGTAGCAATTTTTCTATTATAAATGTCTGGGAGAATGTTAAATATCTCCAAGAATAAAGCTTGAAGAAAATGTTGTTTGTAGACTCTGACCTTGAAAATGGTGGTATTTTCAAACATTGGCTGTTTCATCTTGTGAGAGTCATCTTTTTAAATTTCATTTTTTTTTATCTGAACTTGCTTGTTAATGTTGTTTGTTAACAGTTTATGTTTTTCTATCTCCTGGCAATCTAAAATTTCCTCCTTAATTTTCTTCTTCTATTTGGGTTTTGTATTTTACTATTGTTTGAAATCCTGTTGTTTTTATCTCGTGGGGTGTCTTAAATTTCGATTTCTTGATTTGGGTTATTTCTATTTGAGAACATTGTGTCTCGAATTTCAATTTATTGATCAGGGATTTGTTCTTTACTAATTTCTTGTAGGGTTGTCTTAAATTTAAATTTTTGGATCTGGGTTTTGTTATTTAATGTTGTTTGAAAATATTTTCTACTATTGGGTTTATTATTTCATTTTTTTGCTTAATACCTAATTACAAAATGATTTTTAAGTACAAACTAATTATATTGAAGGGCCTCATATTAATTAGTCGTCTAGGGCCTCTAAATTCTCGGGATCGGCCCTACTGCTAAACCTCCAGCTGGCTTCTTCTTTCGATCGCTTGTAACCATCAGCTCCAACTTGCTTCGGCCTTCGACCCCAACTACAATCTTGGATTTTGGCTTGTCAACATTAACATATGGGACTCCAAGCTTCAAACAAGTAATTGTGTTGCCTTTAGTAACCGCTCGAAGTCTCGAACCCGGCTTTGGCCTCTTCCAAACATTCATTAAATTCTTGACAATTGTGGCGCACCACAGATCATATCATAGGAGGGTTTTGAGAATTTTTTTTTGTTTTATTATATATATATATATATATATATA